>NC_085045.1:654384-676087 GCF_963692335.1 Osmerus eperlanus | reverse complement strand
AGAGAGGGTGGGAGGGAGAGAGAGAGGGAGAGAGAGAGAGGGTGGGAGGGAGAGAGAGAGAGAGAGAGAGAGAGAGAGAGAGAGAGAGAGAGAGAGAGAGAGAGAGAGAGAGAGAAAAGGGGGGGGGGCCTATAGAAGGACCCTGTGTTGTGGTCGTGTCACAGTGTGTGACCCCAACTCATATGTGTTTGTGTGAGTTTATCGCACTCAGCACTTACACACTACCCACTACACACTAATCTAAGTGGACATTCCTGAGCTATTTGCATATATTTTGCATACATGCTCTTTGTACACACAGAAACACGCACACATGCAGCCCTATTAAATCCAGTCTGACGGTCTACCACTATAAACCTACGCTTACACAAAGAGCCTTGTGCGGATTTAACAAAAGGCAACAGTTAGCGTTAAACACACACACACGCGCAGAGTATAATCACACATCTGTGGAACACCCCAGAGGAGAGTAACTGTGTGTGTGTGTGTGTGTGTGTGCGTGTGTGTGTGTGTGTGTACGTGTGTTGTGCTCTGTATTACAGTAAGTAAATCTCACGTTGCCTTGGAACTGTGGATGATGAGATCTCACACACACTCTCACACACACACACTCAGCCCCTCTGTACGTCATGAAAACATCTGAACCCTTCAGGCAGATAGACCTGCTGTGACCATGAGGGGGTAGAGAGAGGAGAGGAGGGTAGAGAGAGGAGAGGAGGGTAGAGAGAGGAGAGGAGGGTAGAGAGAACCCACACACGGCGTGTGTGTGCCAGTGTGTGTGTTCCAGTGTGTGTGTTCCAGTGTGTGTGTGTGTTCCTGCGTGTGAGCCCCACACCCTCAGTGTCAGAGAGCCTGTGTGTGTGTGTGTGTGTCCTCAGTGTCAGAGAGCCTGTGTGTGTGTGTGTCCTCAGTGTCAGAGAGCCTGTGTGTGTGTGTGTGTGTGTGTGTGTGTCCTCAGTGTCAGAGAGCCTGTGTGTGTGTGTGTCCTCAGTGTCAGAGAGCCTGTGTGTGTGTGTGTGTCCTCAGTGTCAGAGAGCCTGTGTGTGTGTGTCCTCAGTGTCAGAGAGCCTGTGTGTGTGTGTGTGTGTGTGTGTGTCCTCAGTGTCAGAGAGCCAGACCCCTGCCAAACTTCCTCTCCCCTCCTCTCCTCTCCTCCTCTCCTCTTCTCCTCTCCTAACTTCCTCTCCTCCTCTCCTCTCCTAACTTCCTCTCCCCTCCTCCTCTCGTCTCCTCCTCTCCTAACTTCTTCTCCTCCTCTCCTATCCCCTCGGAACAGCAAGTGACTGAACGCAGTCCCTTATCAACAGCATGAACAACATCCGCCCCCGCACACCAGGAAAACGAGAAGCGACACAAACTGCTTCTATTCCTGGTCCTCCTCGCCGCCCAGAATAGCTCCGCCCTCATCTCTGGACATGGAGCCGTTTTGGGAACCAATGAGTCATTGAAATATGACAGTTACCTGTGAGATTCCTCAGCTCAGCTTAGCTGTGTGGTGGGGGTGTGTTTGTGTGAGGCGTGTGTATGTGTGAGGTGTGTGTGTGTGTTTGTGGTGTGTCTGTGTGTGTGTTTTGTGGGGGCATGTTTGGCTGTGTGTGTGTGTCTCCTCTATTAATAAGCCTCGACCACACCTCGTTCCCTCTGAATAGCCATATCTCAGGAGGATGTGAGCGAGGCTCCTCCTGAGATATGGCTATTCAGAGGGAACGAGGTGTGGTCGAGCAAGGTGTGGTCGAGCGAGGTGTGGAACACCCTCTTCCTCCCTCTCTCTCTATGAATCACAGAGCTGGAACAGGTGAGGGGAAGGGGGGGTAACCAGGGGGGGTTACCAGGGGGGGTTACCAGGGCGGGTTACCAGGGGGGGTTACCAGGGGGGGTTACCAGGGCTGAGATAGACCGGACTTCCACTTCATGGATCTAGGATGTTTACTGTTGATGTGTGTGAACATAAACTACTCATCACATTTTATATTAAAATCATTTTGCCAAACATGTGAGACCAAAATGACCACAGTGACCAGTATAGTGTGAACCTACAGCAACATGCTAGCTAATACCCTACAGCAACATGCTAGCTAATAACATGCTAGCTAATACCCTACAGCAACATGCTAGCTAATAACATGCTAGCTAATAGCCTGGAGGCTAACATAGCTGGTGAATGGGCGTTGGGTCACCAGGACCTTTATGCAAATGCTAAAGATTAGCTCTGGTTTTGGAGAGAAGCCCCAGGCGGGGCTACGCAGCCGTGTGCTCCATCGCACGCCTGTGAAACAGGACAGATTAGTGATGTCTTTTAAGTATGCATAGCCCCCCTCCCCAGAGCCCCCCCTCCCCAGAGCCTCCCTCCCTAGAGCCTCCCTCCCCAGAGCCCCCCTCCCCAGAGCCCCCCTCCCCAGAGCCTCCCTCCCCAGAGCCCCCCTCCCCATAGCCCCCCTCCCCAGAGCCCCCCTCCCCAGAGCCTCCCTCCCCAGAGCCCCCCTCCCCAGAGCCTCCCTCCCCAGAGCCTCCCTCCCCAGAGCCCCCCTCCCCAGAGCCTCCCTCCCCAGAGCCCCCCTCCCCAGAGCCCCCCTCCCCAGAGCCCCCCTCCCCAGAGCCTCCCTCCCCAGAGCCCCCCTCCCCAGAGCCCCCCTCCCCAGAGCCTCCCTCCCCAGAGCCCCCCTCCCCAGAGCCCCCCTCCCCAGAGCCTCCCTCCCCAGAGCCCCCCTCCCCAGAGCCCCCCTCCCCAGAGCCCCCCTCCCCAGAGCCCCCCTCCCCAGAGCCTCCCTCCCCAGAGCCCCCCTCCCCAGAGCCTCCCTCCCCAGAGCCTCCCTCCCCAGAGCCCCCCTCCCCAGAGCCCCCCTCCCCAGAGCCTCCCTCCCCAGAGCCCCCCTCCCCAGAGCCTCCCTCCCCAGAGCCTCCCTCCCCAGAGCCCCCCTCCCCAGAGCCTCCCTCCCCAGAGCCCCCCTCCCCATAGCCCCCCTCCCCAGAGCCCCCCTCCCCAGAGCCTCCCTCCCTAGAGCCTCCCTCCCCAGAGCCCCCCTCCCCAGAGCCCCCCTCCCCAGAGCCTCCCTCCCCAGAGCCTCCCTCCCCAGAGCCCCCCTCCCCAGAGCCCCCCTCCCCAGAGCCCCCCTCCCCAGAGCCTCCCTCCCCAGAGCCTCCCTCCCCAGAGCCCCCCTCCCCAGAGTCCCCCTCCCCAGAGCCTCCCTCCCTAGAGCCTCCCTCCCCAGAGCCCCCCTCCCCAGAGCCCCCCTCCCCAGAGCCCCCCTCCCCAGAGCCTCCCTCCCCAGAGCCCCCCTCCCCAGAGCCTCCCTCCCCATAGCCCCCCTCCCCAGAGCCTCCCTCCCCAGAACCCCCCTCCCCAGAGCCCCCCTCCCCAGAGCCCCCCTCCCCAGAGCCCCCCTCCCCAGAGCCTCCCTCCCCAGAGCCTCCCTCCCCAGAGCCCCCCTCCCCAGAGCCCCAGAGCCTCCCTCCCCAGAGCCTCCCTCCCCAGAGCCCCCCCTCCCCAGAGCCCCCCTCCCCAGAGCCTCCCTCCCCAGAGCCCCCCTCCCCAGAGCCCCCCTCCCCAGAGCCTCCCTCCCCAGAGCCCCCCTCCCCATAGCCCCCCTCCCCAGAGCCCCCCTCCCCAGAGCCCCCCTCCCCAGAGCCCCCCTCCCCAGAGCCCCCCTCCCCAGAGCCTCCCTCCCCAGAGCCCCCCTCCCCATAGCCCCCCTCCCCAGAGCCCCCCTCCCCAGAGCCCCCCTCCCCAGAGCCCCCCTCCCCAGAGCCCCCCTCCCCAGAGCGCAGTGGGGAAGCTTCCATGGGGGGGGGGGGCTGTGGGGAGAGGGAGAGCTGGTCCGTTAGATCTGAGTGGATTGTGTGTCGTTTCTCCTGATCGGGGCTGTGGTTTTAGACTTGGTGTCGATTGAAAGAGCTCAGGTGATGTGGAGGAAGAGGTCTGTGTTGTCAGAGTTCTTTGATACTGAGCTCACAAAGCACATTGGAGGTTAACACGGTATAGGGTCACTTTCTCAAATACACACACTCACACACTCCCACACACAGACATACAGCACACACAGGGAGAGAGGGGGGAGAGAGGGGGGAGAGAGGGGGGAGAGAGGGGGGAGAGAGGGGACCCTGACAGTAGCAGGGCCTGGGAGAACAGGAGCCTGGCAGTGGGGACAGCTGTCGCCTGCAGCCGGCAAGCAGCCGGTAACCAGAGAACTGGCGTAACGGCCCACATGTGATGCTACCTGTCCAGTCAGACAGGAGGGTCACATGTGATGCTACCTGTCCAGTCAGACAGGAGGGTCACATGTGGTGCTATGTCCCTCCCTCTCTGGTGGTTAGCAGCCAGACTGGGTGCGAAAATGTGTGCTATGTTCTCTCCCATGTGAGATCATATTCCCAGACATTCCCACGCACTCAGCAAACTTTCCACCACTTTACGACACTCATTACTGCTTTACGGTGTGAAAACTAGCACCGGGCATCGTAAGCATTCTAAAAGGTTGCCGGGTTCCAAACTCTCGCCACGGAACATTCCAACAGGCCGCACGCGGTGACCTCATCAATTGTGTGTAACCAATAAGCGCGCAGGATTGACCCTAAAAACAAAGTTGCAGCTAATGTGCCTTCTACACATGGCTACTCTGCTGAGGGGCTGTTTCTGTCATAATAACATTGTGTTTAGGGCTCTGTGAACTGACAAGCCTTTACTGTGTGTGTGTGTGTGTGTTCAGGCTGCAGCAGTAAGGAGCAGTTAGAGAGACTGTCAGCCTGTATACTCAGCTGACTCAGTAACACAGAGAGAGAGGAGGGGGGAGAGAGAGGAGAGAGGGGAGGGGAGGGAGGAGGGGGGAGAGAGAGGGGGGAGAGAGGGGGAGGGAGAGAGGTGGGGGAGAGAGAGGGAGAGAGTCGCCTGTAGTGTTAGATGTGGTTACCCCTCCTCCCCCTCACTCAGGTTAAACATGCTTATGAAGGAGGGGGAGGGGAGGGGAGGGGAGGGGAGGGGAGGGGAGGGGAGGGGAGGGGAGGGGAGGGGAGGAGAGGGGAGGGGAGGAGAGGGAGGGGAGGGGATGAGCCCAGCTCTGTTTGTGTCTCCACACCCTCTTCCTTATTGTGACCAGGAAGCCTCATCTTTCAACGTTTCCACACACACACACACACACACACACACACACACACACACACACACACACACACACACACAGATAGAAGAACTGTGAACAGATCAGTTTAGTCTGTCTCTCTCATCTCCTTCACAAAGTAAAATCTCCATGTAACATGATCAAAGACCTTCTGGGATCTCTACAGGTCTGTCTCCCTCTCTCTCCCTCCCTCTCTCTTTCTCTCTCTCTCCCTCTCTATCTCAGACATCTTTTTACAGTCTTGTCTTTTTTTTTGTTCAGACTGCATGATCTCTCTCCCTCTGTCTTTCTCTGTCTTTCTCTCTCTCTTTCTCTCCCCCTCCCTCTCTCTCTCTCTCTCCTCTGGTTGTTGTCTCTGAGAGTATGAACTGCCTACAGGGTGAGTCAGGCTGGACTTTCCAGCTGCACTCTGTGATCTCCCTGGAACTCAGCTCAAACAGGGCCAACCTTCCTGGCACTACACACACCACACTACTACAGCTACCCTACTGGATTGCAATCTTGCAGACTGGGACAACAGTAACAGAGAGGAGCAGAATTTCCCACCTCCTCTCCCCCCCCCCTCTCTCTCTCTCTGCCACTCTCTCTCTCCCCCTCTCTCTCTCTCTGCCACTCTCTCTCTCTCTGCCACTCTCTCTCTCCCCCTCTCTCTCTCTCTGCCACTCTCTCTCTCTCTGCCACTCTCTCCCCTATCTCTCTCTGCCACTCTCTCCCCTCTCTCTCTGCCACTCTCTCTTTCCTCTCTCTCTCTCTCTGCCACTCTCTCTCTCTCTGCCACTCTCTCCCCTCTCCCTCTCTCTCTCTCTCTCTCTGCCACTCTCTCCCCTCTCTCTTTGCCACTCTCTCTCTCCCCTCTCTCTCTGCCACTCTCTCCCCTCTCTCTTTGCCACTCTCCCTCTCTCTCTCTCTCTGCCACTCTCTCCCCTCTCTCTTTGCCACTCTCTCTCTCCCCTCTCTCTCTGCCACTCTCTCTCTCTCTTTCTCCACACAGACTGGGCTGGGGGGGCTGCCCCTGGGGGGCCAGGTCACCGGTAGCTCTTGGAAGTCCTGCTCCCTAGAGAAGAACACCCAGCCTCGTGTCACACCAGGGTGTTCATCTGACCTCTGACCTCTCTCTGACCTCCCACTGACCTCCTGTCTGTCTGGTTCTCTCTCTCTCTCTGTCTCTCTCTCCCTCTTTCTGTTTCTCTCTGTCTCTCTTCCTTCCTCTCTCCCTTTTTCTGTTTCTCTCTCTGTCCCTCTCTCTCTCCCTCTTTCTATTTCTGTCTGTCTCTCTCCCCTTGTCTCTGGAAACTCCCAAGTGTGTTGCCAGGTTGATGTGAGAGTGTGTTGCCAGGTTCATGTGAGAGTGTGTTGCCAGGTTGATGTGAGAGTGTGTTGCCAGGTTGGTGAAAGTGTGTCTCCCCCCATTGCTGAGACATGGAGCTTCTTCATCACTTCAGTATCAGAACCTTCTGGAACATCTACCGTCATATTGATACCTCCTGTGGAATCCATTTCTTTTATGACGATTAACAGGAAGTGTGCAAAAGGAATTTTGTAACATTTTCTTATGATTAAAAAGACACACAATGCATAGACACAGACATGCACTCACACACACACACACACACACACACACACACACACACACCCTCCCTCCTCTCACACACACACACACACTCACACACACACTTCCATCCCCACACACACACACTGTCAGGCATGTGTTGGGTGCAGAGATCTGCTCACACAGTAGGGTGAGGATCACCGAGGTGGACTGGAAACCATGGAATTCACTTGGCATGTCTCAGGCAACACGGTAGATGTGGGTCAGGTTAATGCTGCACCACAGTCCTTAAGTGACTCAGTCTATGGGTCAATACAAGCCTTGTATAACTGTGGAACGTGACAAAGGTTTAACTTCAGGTTTCACACTGTAGAGAGGCACAGCTGGCCCTACGCTGCTGTTTACACTGCAACACACACACACACACACCTGTCTCTTGCAGGGGTTTTACGGTTGAAAGGTTTATAGTGTGCTTAGCTTGCTGCCGCTAGTCATAGTAAACACAGCAGCCTGTCAGCTTCATAGGAACTGCATGTGTGTGTGTGCGTGTGTGTTTATACAGTTCATATGCAGCTGTTTGTTTCTCAGGCCTTTCATGTTCTTCATAAGCTTTTCATGTGGGCAGCTGAGGAGAGTGTGTGTGTGTGTGTGAGAGAGAGAGAGAGAGAGAGAGAGAGAGAGAGAGAGAGAGAGAGAGAGAGAGAGAGAGAGAGAGAGACGCACACAGCAGCAGTGTGTGTTTTGTTCAGGTATAACAGAAGAAGGGAAGACCAGTCTGTGTTTGGCAGACACTCTGTGGACCCGTCCTCAGAGGAACCTGCTGGTTCTTCAGTTCAATTTTACTTTAACTTTCATTTTAAATGCACAGACACACACACACACAGACACACACAGACACACACTCGCAGACACACACAAACACCCAGTTCCCGACACAGTAGGGGTTAACCCAGGTGACAAGACCAGAAACAATCCAAACATAATAAATGTAATGGATGCTAATGTTGTTACACTCAGAATTTAAACAGCCCTAATGTAGATTGACATTAAACAACTCCCCATCCTGTTTGCCCTGGCGTTTCCTAGCTAATCGTTTGTGGAGAGTTTAGTTTCCGAATAGTGCCACAAGCACAAGAGCTCTTTAAACACGACATCAAGGATCAGAAGTGTACATGTTTCCAGCAGTATTTCTTATAGTCTATAAACAGACTTCATTTAGCTACAGTAATATTGAATTGTCAAAGTCTAGGCTTGGCTACCCTTACAAAAAAGAAGTATATTAAAGTATACTATAAGTCTACTAAAATATGGATAGTACACTTTTAGTTCACTTTTGATATACTTTTAAGAAGTATGCTTAGAAAATTGTTCACTTTTGATATACTTTTAAGAAGTATACTTAGCAAATAGTTCACTTTTGATATACTTTTAAGAAGTATGCTTCAAAACAGAAAATGGTATACATTTCTTCTGGAGTAGGATGTACGTTTTCTATTATTAAACAGCAAAAACAGTCAAAATACTTTTACATTTACTTTTACAAGTACATTACAGGTAAACAAAATTTAGATCCATCTTGTATATTCTAATTATTCATGTCTAGGAAAATCTATTATCCATTGCACATTGAATCTTTTTTGGTACTGAAGCTTTAACGTTAATTACTGCCAAAACATTTTGAAGCCCTATACTCTTATACTTATAATTATCAATTGGAGTATTAATGATGCCCATGATGCAAGGCGGTAAATACTGTTAAAATTTGCTGATAAGTTTGCCGTTTGTTCGAAATACAAATGTAACTTAATGAATGTCGTTTTTTAAATGTGTCTGCTTAGAATGTAGTGTTTTGTTACATGGTAATTGTCATTGTTGTGCTGGTTTACCATTGTAACCATGAGTTAAATGACTGTTACGTTTGATCAGAAGAGCTGGATTTCTACGACATGAGTGCATACACAGTAATTAGCTTCTTTCAGCTAATAATCTGCTGTGTCACTTGGCGAGGGCCCCCGTTCTCGTCAAGTGACGCAAGATCGGCGGAGTTTGAGGGGCCCCTAAACATTTAAATATATTAGTAAATCATAGTAAATGGACATTTATTAAGTTTACTTCTTGAAGTACTTACATTAATTGAAAGTGCACTTGAAAGTATTCCAAAGTTTACTTTGAGGTGCTTTAGGAAGTATACTTCATGAACTGAAAGTGCACGACACAGGTTAGTTTAGAGTATTCAAAGGTATACTTTGAAGTACTTTAGGAAGTATACTTCATAAACTAAAAGTGCAATACACAGGCTACTTTACATTATTCAAAAGTAAACCTCAAATACACTATAAGTGTACTTTAAAGTGTACTAAATGACCTAAAAAGTGGGCCAACTCAGTTTACTTTTTACAAAAATAGTATATAAATAAGTACACTGCTAGTATACTTTAAGTACCATGATAATAGTATACTTTTTATCCTTAAGTATACTTACAAATTAAACTTGAAGTATACTTCTTTTTCGTAGGGGTAGTTCATTCTTAAAGAGTGGGACAACAAAATACAGATATTTTTGGGTTTATTCTAATGACCTCACGTGGCACATAATTATTGTATTTGTCTACAATATCAAAACCTCTTCATTAAATCAGAGCTCTTAATTAAAATTCTTCTGAAGATTGTGTGCCTGTGTTTGAGTTTCATAACTTCTGGTCACATGCTCTGGCGGAAGCATCTAAAACGTATGTCAAATATTTTGGTCGCTTTGATTACAGCCCCAGAGGGCAAACATTGTCCTTATCTCTGGACGCACGACAATAAACAAACACCTAGCTCCTTATCTGTTAGCCGTCAGTGTTTAACAGCTAGCTCCTTATCTGTTAGCCGTCAGTGTTTAACAGCTAGCTCCTTATCTGTTAGCCGTCAGTGTTTAACAGCTAGCTCCTTATCTGTTAGCCGTCAGTGTTTAACAGCTAGCTCCTTATCTGTTAGCCGTCAGTGCTAAACAGCTAGCTCCTTATCTGTTAGCCGTCAGTGTTTAACAGCTAGCTCCTTATCTGTTAGCCGTCAGTGTTTAACAGCTAGCTCCTTATCTGTTAGCCGTCAGTGCTAAACAGCTAGCTCCTTATCTGTTAGCCGTCAGTGCTAAACAGCTAGCTCCTTATTTGTTAGCCGTCAGTGTTTAACAGCTAGCTCCTTATCTATTAGCCGTCAGTGCTAAACAGCTAGCTCCTTATCTGTTAGCCGTCAGTGCTAAACACCTACCAGTCAGTGCTAAACAACTAGCTTCCTAACTGTTAGCAGTGGATTGTTGTCGTTTACATGCAGAAAACGTTTTCCCTGTTTCCTTTCAGTGGAAACGATGGATACGTTGCCATGCCAATGCAGGATTCTGACTAAAGCTTGGAGATGAATCTGCTTCAAGAGGAGGAGAGATAAAGGTGGTACTCGGAGGATGAAGAGGAGGAGAGATAAAGGTGGTACTCGGAGGATGAAGAGGAGGAGAGATAAAGGTGGTACTCGGAGGATGAAGAGGAGGAGAGAGGTGGTTGAAGGTAGGTACGCAGTTCGTGGAGGAGGTGAGAGAGGGAGGAGGAGGTGGAGGGACGTGGTGGGTGGCTTGGGAGGAGGGAGGAGAGAGAGGGAGGAGGAGGAGAGAGAAGAAAAGAGGGAGGAGGAGGAGAGAGATGGAGAACTTCAATCTCTGAGTTGCCAGAGAGCTCATAATCTTGAGTCATGGACACCTCGGGCTCTCTCCTCCCGGGACCTCACGCTGACCTGCTGTCTCCATGTTTCACACACTGATTCTTAGAAATCTCCATCACCGTCTCAAACGACCTCCCCTCCTTGTACGAGCTCTCCTCGTCAGTTCCATCATCGCTCCGTTGTAAACTTGTGACTCATGCTTTTAACCTTCAGGCTCACTTGATTTGACATGTTTGGGTGCGCTGGAGTGTGTTGAGCGTGGGACGCTGCGGTGCCTGAGAGGGGAGGGAGGCCTGTGAGGGAGGGAGGCCTGTGAGGGAGGCCTGTGAGGGAGGGAGGCCTGTGAGGGAGGCCTGTGAGGGAGGGAGGCCTGTGAGGGAGGGAGGCTTGTGAGGGAGGCCTGTGAGGGAGGGAGGCCTGTGAGGGAGGCCTGTGAGGGAGGCCTGTGAGGGAGGGAGGCCTGTGAGGGAGGCCTGTGAGGGAGGGAGGCCTCTGAGGGAGGCCTGTGAGGGAGGCCTGTGAGGGAGGGAGGCCTGTGAGGGAGGGAGGCCTGTGAGGGAGGCCTGTGAGGGAGGCCTGTGAGGGAGGCCTGTGAGGGAGGCCTCTGAGGGAGGGAGGCCTGTGAGGGAGGGAGGCCTGTGAGGGAGGGAGGCCTGTGAGGGAGGCCTGTGAGGGAGGCCTGTGAGGGAGGGAGGCCTGTGAGGGGAGGGAGGCCTGTGAGGGAGGCCTGTGAGGGAGGCCTGTGAGGGAGGGAGGCCTGTGAGGGAGGGAGGCCTGTGAGGGAGGCCTGTGAGGGAGGCCTGTGAGGGAGGGAGGCCTGTGAGGGAGGGAGGCCTGTGAGGGAGGGAGGCCTGTGAGGGAGGCCTGTGAGGGGAGGGAGGCCTGTGAGGGAGGGAGGCCTGTGAGGGAGGCCTGTGAGGGAGGGAGGCCTGTGAGGGAGGCCTGTGAGGGAGGCCTGTGAGGGAGGCCTGTGAGGGAGGGAGGCCTGTGAGGGAGGGAGGCCTGTGAGGGAGGCCTGTGAGGGAGGCCTGTGAGGGAGGGAGGCCTGTGTGAGGATTAGGGGGCTGTTAAGAGACATGCAGTAGGACACCGAGCAGGTGAAGTGCTCCTCAGGAGGGAAAGCCTCCTCCTGCAGCTTCCTGATTGGCTCGTTGTGGTGTGCTGTTCATATGCAGGCTGACAGCTGCTTAAGACTGCATGAAGCTTTACACATCCTACTGGGGTACCAAGTGTCTCTGTCCTCCTCTCCCTCTCTTTATCTCTCTCTATTTATCTCTCTCTGTATCTCTCTCTCATCTCTCTTTATCTCTCTCTTTATCTCTCTCTGTATCTCTCTCTCATCTCTCTTTATCTCTCTCTTTATCTCTCTCTCTCTGTATCTCTCTCTCATCTCTCTTTATCTCTCTCTTTATATCTCTCTTTATCTCTCTCTTTATCTCTCTCTCTCTTAAACGTCTCATATTTACGAGGTGTGGGCCTGAGAGAGAGAGGCAGACTTTAACTTGCAGGTTAATGAGGACAGAGAGTGAGAGAGAGAGGGGTAGAGGGTGGAGGGGGGGTAGAGAGGGGGGGAGAGAGAGGGGTAGAGGGAGGAGGGGGGGGAGAGAGGGGGGGAGAGACTAAACTTGTATTCATCCGTTGTGTCTCCAGAGGGCCACGCGCCTCTCGTCTGTAATCTGCACCCAGGCAGCTGCTGGACACACTGGAGGGAGCCAGCTGTCCCCTCTCTCTGTTACACACACACACACTCACACACACACACGCACACACCATGTAGAGAAACCTCAGTCTACAGATGCACATACACAAACATATATACACACATGTAGACACACACACATACATAGAAATCACACACCATATAGAGGAACCTATGTAGATGCACAACCACACTCACACACGCACACACGCAGAGAGAACACACACACTTTACGCTTCCCTAATCTCATTTAATAGGGACAATGGAATCGGGGCAGGGGCTGGTGTGTGTGTGTGTGTGTGTGTGTGGAGTGTGCCGAGGTCTGGGGGGGTCTATAAAGTGGTTTCATGTCAGCCGTGTTTCTGCAACAGTTGGCAGCACGTGTCTGTCTCCCATTGTCTCCCCTGAGACCTGTTACACAACTTGTTACACACACACGTTGATACATGCACTCATGCACACACACACATTGATGCAAGCACACACACGCAAGTCTTCAAAGCAGATATATAGCAGCAAAGATGTACCTTCCAGACTACAATCTGACTGGTTAGTCTCTATCTCTGGCTGAGAGGGAATCTGACTCTCTTTCCTATTGGTTAAAACTCTGCCTCTCTCTTAGTGGCTCACAGTACCCACACACTGATTGGCTGTGGCTCAACAAAACGTTTTCGGATTGGCTCTTGCGATCAGGTTAGTATCTGAGTGATGAAAGGTGCAGAGAGCAGAATTACGGTAAATCCGGTGTGTGCGTGTGTGTGTGTCGAAGGGGCTGGTTGAAAGAAAGAGTGTGTGTGTTTGCTTGAGTGGTTAGGTGTGCTAGGTGTGTAAGGGAGGTCATCAGGGCCATATGGCTGCACACACACACACACACCTGACGGCTGCCTAGCACCTGCCACGCTTTCTATGAGGGAATCAGATCAAAGACACACCCTGAGGGATGTGTGTGTGTGTGAGAGAGAGAGACCCTGGCAGATTCTGAACCACTGCCAGGGAAGAGGATTGAGTCTTTTTGATGACACATACACACATGCACACACACACAGGCACGAGTGTCTGGTTGTCTAGCAGAACTGAAATGGGGCAACACACACATACACACATATACACACATGGACCCCAGAGGGTGCTGGGTTAGTAAGACTGTGACAAATCCCTGGGAGGGATGGAGGGGGGGATGGAGGGGTCTGAGGAAAGTGGGCGATGAAGGAAAGACAAAGGGAGGGATGGCCGGAGGGGGCGGGGGGGAGTCAGGGTTTAACATCTCCTTAATTCAATTAGGAGACAAAATCTACTTTGGTTTGGAAGGACACACTCACACACTCTCTCGCACACCCACACACACACATGCACGTACACACATGCACACGCACACACATCGACCCTCGTAGTGTAGTCCTCCCACTGTGAATCTTCAAGCCACAGGCAGAAGTTCTGTTCAGAAAGACGTCAGAACTACAACGCCATCTCCATTCCTCCCAGCCTCGCTCGGCCCACACACACCCACACACACACACACACTCATCACTCACTCACAAACTCACACAGTCCCTCTATTGTGGCTAATGCCTCTCACTGCTGGGTCTAATGAACACACAGCCCTCTCTAAGTCCCTACTTGCACATAAACACAAAGATCTTTGTAATTTCTAGTTACCCTATCTCTCTGTCTCTCACGCACAAACACACGCACACACACTGGCACACCCACCATACACACACACACACACACACACACCATACACACACCATACAAATACATCATACACACACACCATACACACACACACTGACTGCTTCCCTGCTCACAGTAAGTTGCGTCAGACAGACAGGAGTGAGTAGTTGCCGGGTAGATTTGAGGATTGCAGCAAGAACAGTAGGAGGCCTGTGATTGGCTGTTTAACTCATTGTTTGAGAAACTGGTCGTCTGGCTGATGACTGAGGAACAAAGATTCCACTTCTCACTCGTGCGCACACACTTCACACTGAGAAGATTTATTAGATTAGCCCTCTCTGGTCCTCCTCTCTGCCCCTCTCTCTCTGAGGCACACTTCCAAGCTACGCTAGACAGATTAGAGAGAGACAAGAGTGGAGGAGAGGGAGAGAGAGAGAGGATTGGAGTAGGAGAGAGAGGGAACACAAAGAGATGAGAGAAACATATGGCTAAATGAACACACACACACAACCACACACACAGTCATAGTATAATTCTTTTGCAGGTGCTTCCTGTGTGGCTAAGAAGTTGTTTGCATGAATACACACACTCACACACACACACACACACGTTTACACCTGCTCGCTGCAGACCAACTGATCGATGAAAACAGGCCGTGTTTAAACAAACCACGTTGTCTAGTTAGCGTCTCCTTAACTTCACACAAGATATGTCATGTTTTATTAAGTCATGTTTTATTAAGTCATGTTTCATTGACTGGATCCGCTTCTGTCTGATGAACGTTTTCATTTGTTTTGAGGGTCTGGTGTTGTCAACGTATAACGCGGTCGTCATTAATCACTAAACGTCACCTTCCCGCATGTCTCTCGTTGTTCTCTGTGAAGGTAAATAATTTGCAGCTTGTGTCCCATGTGTGTTTAGTGGAGGCAAACAGAAGCTAACAGCACAGAGCTCTTTAACAGCAAGCTTTACCGTAACACATGTGATCACAAGAGCGGGAAACATAACAAGCTACTGACAACAGTTACAGCTGTGTTGAGGAGAATAACAATTCTGTGGTGAATAACAACAATCAAGTGTAAAAGCATGTGCTGCAAACACGTGTGTGTGTGTAGATTATAGATTATAACCTGGATATTAATTGGCTGCAGTGTAGTGTTCTTTGATTTGATTGTTTCCCTTTGTGGATGAAAAGATTAAAACATCACCTTCTGTCAACATGCTGTTTGATTCACACGCACACACACACACACACCATCAACAAGATACGCAAACACACAAACATTCGTCATAATCCCCCTGTGCCCATTAGTTCACGCGACAGCCCTGTATCCAAAGCAACAGCGGAATGCCGGGTGAGGCTCCGCCCCTATCAGGAAGTGAGCGTGTTGGATGTAAACAAACCCGGCATGCACCATGCTGCAGGGACGACACTCAGCCCTGGGATTAGGTGTTATGCTGGTGGGATTACCATGTGGTTTATGATCTCAGGTTTGTAGGCCACTGCTACAGCAAGGCCTCGGAAACATGATAACATGTTGATGAGATGTGATCATGCGACCATGCCATCGCAATGGGAACTTCAGTAACCTATGGTAACTCCGAGGCTTCTGGGAACATCTCAGTGGGACTTCTTAGTGAACCAGAGAGGGATAAACAGATTAGGAAAGAGAGACGGGGGCAGGGAGAGAGAGGAGGAGATAGAGGAGAGAGGAAGGAGGGGGTTGAAAGCCAATAGCAGTCACATGTCAAGAAGTGAAGGGGTACATGGGGGTGCAAACACACACACACACTCACACACACACACACACACTCTCACACACACACACACACACAGACACACACACACAGACACACACACAGACACACACACACACACAGAGACACACACAGAGACACACACACACACACATGCATGCATTACATTTACATTTATGCATTTAGCAGACGCTTTTATCCAAAGCGACTTCCAAGAGAGATCTTTACAAAGTGCAAAGGTCACTGATCACACACATGCAGATGCATGTCCCACACTTACCGTTAGGTAAATAAAACAGCCAAGAAAAGCACTCAGAGTTGGCTACAGTTATGTCTCTATTCTGAACTCCACTACCCTTTAAGCCTCTGGACCAATCAGAAGAGAGGAGAGGGGAAACATAACAAGGTTGTTAAAGAACAGAGGATTTGATAAACACCCTGGAAGCACTGATCAAAATACCCTTACACAAGGACACTCAGCCAATTGTGCAAGAGCTCAGTCAGCCAATCAGATCACTGTTACCCGCAGCAACAACCCACACACCAGCGTGGAAAACCACGATCCCACTCTCTGATTGGCTGGTTTACCCCGGCCCCCAGCCTGGCCCCTCCCCCTCTCCCTGCTCTCCTACATGCGCTTTCCCACCTCTGCAGATTAAGTAACACCACCAAAACAAAAAGAGCTTATTTTTGTTTTCATTAACGGCAGAGCACCCACATAAACAGTGTGTTTGTTTTGGACCCATGACAGAGAGATGAAGAGAGGGGGAGAGAGAGAGAGAGAGAGAGAGAGAGAGAGAGAGAGAGAGAGAGAGAGAGAGAGAGAGAGAGATAGAAGGAGAGAAGGAGAGAGAGGCCAATGTCTTCCTGTTGCTATGTTCTACTCTGTGTCAGTAGGGCAAGTGTGTTGCTATGGCAGAATCACATGTGCAAGTGAGACAGGGTCGTTGCATCATTCCCCCCCCCCCCCCCCCCCCCCAAAAAAAAAAAAGTAACCCTGAAAAACATGTTTCTCTTCTTCTGAGGTTTGTCTGCTGAATGCAGATTTTCCCTCCAAGGTCCTCAAGTCCAGGCATGCTTCACATTCTGAAGTTGCAAATAACAGTTGTGGAGTCACGTGTGCACGCATGTACACAGTGTTGTTTGTGTTGTGTTGTCACAGTCTGTCCAACACATTGTGATCTGGGAACTGTTGATGTAGAACATGTGATCAGAGTCCACAAATGAGACCTGACACCATGCTGCAGGGCTTCACAGAGCATGCTTTGCATAATACAGATATGGTCCCTGAATTCCAGACTTTTTGGGAACGTTTAGGGGCATAGTTTAAATTTGACTTTAACTTTTCAAACACGGTTTTGCCATTCCTTCCTAATCAGGTGTGTGTTCGGAATGTGTGTGTTTGTGTGTTCCTTTTTGGAAGTTTGTTTGCATGTGCGTAGGTTTTTGTGTGTATGCGCGGAGCGGTGGCTGAGCGGTTAGGGAATCAGGCTATTAATCAGACGGTTGCCGGTTTGATTACGGCCGTGCCCAATGACGTTGTGTCCTTGGGCAAGGCACTTCACCCTACTTGCCTCGGAGGGAATGTCTCTGTACTTACTGTCAGTTGCTCTGGATAAGAGCATCTGCTAAATGACTAAATGGTAAATGTAAACCAGGGGACAGAGGGGTCCCAGGGGGTCTTCTGGACATGTGACATGTGTTGACATCCTGTTTCTGTGGAATTTGTCTTTCTGCTGCAAAACATGGCTGAACTTCCTGTGTCTGACTGGGTCTGAGTGTCTGCATGCCTGTCTAGGTACACTGTGTAACCTGGCTCTCTCTCTCCCACGCTCTCTCTCTCCCTCTTCTTCTCTCCCTCTCTCTCTCATGTTGATATAGCTGTCCTAGTCTGTCCCTGCCTCCTAGTCTGTCCCTGCCTCCTAGTCTGTCCCTGAAAAGCACTTTGACGACTGTCATGTCTCTAATCTGAACTCCACTACCCTTCCAGCCCCGGAGCCAATCAGAACAGAGGAGAGAGAGGAAATCATAACAAGGTTGTTCAAGGCTAAAAAGAGAAGGTGGATGTGTGTGTCTGTCTGCCTGCCTGCCTGCCTGTCAGTCTGCTTGTCTGTCTGTCTGCTAGCCTGTCTGTCTGCTAGCCTGCCTGCCTGCCTGTCTGCCTGTCTGTCTGCTAGCCTGTCTGTCAGTCTGCTTGTCTGTCTGCCCGTCTGCCTTCCTGTGTATGAGAGGACATTCCTGGCGTGGTTTAGAGGCATGTGTTCCTGGTAGGATCAACTATGCAGCACTGAGGGGCCCAGCACCCCCCCCTCCCCTCCTCCCAACAGGACTCGTAGGCATCCTGTTCTGGCCTGTTACTAAACTAGAGTATCTGACAGGAATGGCAGTGTCTGGGGGAGAAGAGGGGAGATGGTGTTCACTTATCAGGATTGTAACAATCTCCTTCTAGGGCTCTGCTGTCCTCCATTGTTATCCTGGTAGCCTCGGCCGGGGTTGGGGTTGGGGTTGGGGCCGAGGCCAGCCTCTGAAGGCCGCCGCTATTTAAAGGTCTCCCACATGTTGACAC
Organism: Osmerus eperlanus; assembly: GCF_963692335.1. Taxonomy (NCBI): domain Eukaryota; kingdom Metazoa; phylum Chordata; class Actinopteri; order Osmeriformes; family Osmeridae; genus Osmerus; species Osmerus eperlanus. The sequence goes on along the minus strand of NC_085045.1, from coordinate 658,037 downwards.
CTCAGAGTAGATTACGTAACCAGGTCCCCAGTGTCATCTCAACTAGAACAGCCTGCCGGCCAATCAGAACCCTAACCACACTTCCTGTGTCCAACAGCCTTCCAGCTAATCAGATAACATTTAAAATGTACTTTCAAATAACTTTCAGAACACTTTTATCCACTGCAAAAAAAAACAAATTATCCAAACCAAAGTTTGTTTGTGGCGGCCATGTTTGTTTGTGGTGGCCATGTTTGTTTGTGGCGGCCATGTTTGTTTGTGGTGGCCATGTTTGTTTTCCAGCAGCTCCAAATTAGCATGTTTGTTTTTCTCGACGGTTAAGGAGTGTTGAGGTCGTTTCTGCGTGGAGAACACGATTATACCTCGAATGTAATCTGGATGCATTATTCTCACGTTCCTTTGGATTATAAAGGTCTGATGAAGGAATAACATTTACAAACGTTTAAATCTCAGACGCGTGTCCGTGTCATGTTGGGATGTGGTTCTTTATTTGAGCGTCTGATGCAAGCTCTGAGCAACACCAAGCTGCTGATCTAACAGACTCTCCACTAAGAGAGACTGCAGGCAGGTCTAACAGACTCTCCACTAGGAGAGACCGCAGGCAGGTCTAACAGACTCTCCACTAGGAGAGACTGCAGGCAGGTCTAACAGACTCTCCACTAGGAGAGACTGCAGGCAGGTCTAACAGACCCTCCACTAGGAGAGACTGCAGGCAGGTCTAACAGACTCTCCACTAGGAGAGACTGCAGGCAGGTCTAACAGACTCTCCACTAAGAGAGACTGCAGGCAGGTCTAACAGACCCTCCACTAAGAGAGACTGTAGGCAGGTCTAACAGACCATCCACTAAGAGAGACTGCAGGCAGGTCTAACAGACTCTCCACTAGGAGAGACTGCAGGCAGGTCTAACAGACCCTCCACTAAGAGAGACTGCAGGCAGGTCTAACAGACCCTCCACTAAGAGAGACTGCAGGCAGGTCTAACAGACTCTCCACTAAGAGAGACTGCAGGCAGGTCTAACAGACTCTCCACTAGGAGAGACTGCAGGCAGGTCTAACAGACCCTCCACTAAGAGAGACTGCAGGCAGGTCTAACAGACTCTCCACTAAGAGAGACTGCAGGCAGGTCTAACAGACCCTCCACTAAGAGAGACTGCAGGCAGGTCTAACAGACTCTCCACTAGGAGAGACTGCAGGCAGGTCTAACAGACTCTCCACTAGGAGAGACTGCAGGCAGGTCTAACAGACCCTCCACTAAGAGAGACTGCAGGCAGGTCTAACAGACTCTCCACTAGGAGAGACTGCAGGCAGGTCTAACAGACCCTCCACTAAGAGAGACTGCAGGCAGGTCTAACAGACTCTCCACTAGGAGAGACTGCAGGCAGGTCTAACAGACTCTCCACTAGGAGAGACTGCAGGCAGGTCTAACAGACTCTCCACTAGGAGAGACTGCAGGCAGGTCTAACAGACTCTCCACTAAGAGAGACTGCAGGCAGGTCTAACAGACCCTCCACTAAGAGAGACTGCAGGCAGGTCTAACAGACTCTCCACTAAGAGAGACTGCAGGCAGGTCTAACAGACTCTCCACTAGGAGAGACTGCAGGCAGGTCTAACAGACTCTCCACTAGGAGAGACTGCAGGCAGGTCTAACAGACTCTCCACTAGGAGAGACTGCAGGCAGGTCTAACAGACCCTCCACTAAGAGAGACTGCAGGCAGGTCTAACAGACCCTCCACTAAGAGAGACTGCAGGCAGGTCTAACAGACTCTCCACTAAGAGAGACTGCAGGCAGGTCTAACAGACTCTCCACTAGGAGAGACTGCAGGCAGGTCTAACAGACTCTCCACTAGGAGAGACTGCAGGCAGGTCTAACAGACTCTCCACTAGGAGAGACTGCAGGCAGGTCTAACAGACCCTCCACTAAGAGAGACTGCAGGCAGGTCTAACAGACTCTCCACTAAGAGAGACTGCAGGCAGGTCTAACAGACTCTCCACTAGGAGAGACTGCAGGCAGGTCTAACAGACTCTCCACTAGGAGAGACTGCAGGCAGGTCTAACAGACTCTCCACTAAGAGAGACTGCAGGCAGGTCTAACAGACCCTCCACTAGGAAAGACCACAGGCTGGAATCTGAATCAAAAATTGTAATCGGAATTAGAACTATTTGGATTCTGGTTCTGATAGGGATTGTGACTCAGCGAATCTGAGTCATTCTGTTTAGGATTGTGACTCAGCGAATCTGACAGGAAGCTCCTGTGTTGACGTCACACTGTGTCCTCACTGGAGACAATATACCTGTAAAGGGAGAATAGGAGAGCTGGCTGGGTCAGGTGTGCACACACACACACCTGGGTGAGAAGGGCTCAGTTGCTCACCTCCTAGATTACTGGGTGTCCATGGTTACCGCTCCAGTACTGGGTGTCCATGGTTACTGCCCCAGGCTATAATCAAGACCGTCCAGGTAACTGTGTCAGCGTTGGGGAGGTTCACACACACACACACTCAGGTGTGTGTGTGTGTGTGTTTTGCATGTATTTGTGAGTGTTTATGCATGTATGTGTTTGCTTGTTTGTTTGTATGTTTGTGTGTGCCTGTGTATGCATGTGTGCATGTATGGAATTGTGTGTGTGTGTGTGTGTGTGTGTTTGTATGCATGTGTGTGCAGCCAGCTTGTCCTATTCCACAGCTACTTAAAGTAGGGTAATCCTAGCTGGCTAGCCAACGCCCTTCCCTGTCCTGACCCTACACTCACGCACACACACACACAAAAACCACACACAAACATGCACACAGGCATATTCACACACACGTGCATCTGGCCGTCCACCAAGCACACACTGAACTTCACGGTAGCAACATTCCAAAATGCATCATGATCTTGAACACAATGCACATTGGGTTGACTTGTTTCAGTGTGCTGGGCGCAGCTGAGGATTCCCCTGCCATGGAACGGGTCCAGGATGTCAGTGGGAACACGCTGCAGCTCTTTCCTACCTCTATGTGCAGAGCAGGACAGGACAGGACAGGAAGAGGAAACCGGCAGGTCTTGCTTTGCTCACACACGGTTGGACAGCAGAGAGACAGACAGACAGACAGACAGACAGACAGACAGACAGGAGGTAGACAGACAGACAGACAGACAGATAGGAGGTAGACAAACAGACAGACAGGAGGTAGACAGACAGACAGACAGACAGACAGACAGACAGACAGACAGGAGGTAGACAGGCAGACAGACAGTGACTCAGTAGTGCACTAGCCAGCCAGTCAGTCAACAAGCCTGCAAGCCAAACAGAAATCCAGACAAGTCAGACAGACAAGCAGATGATGACTCAACAGTAATCAACCAGCGAGCCAGACAGTCCAGAAACCACACAGACCCAGACAGCCAGACAGCCAGTAAACCCCTCAACCTCAATCCCAGCCTCAACCCCAGCCCCCCAGCCTCAACCCCAGCCCCCCACGCCCAGTCCTATTCTCAGACCCAGCCTCAACCTCAACTGCAGCCCCGTCTATGAGTTCACAGTTTGTCTCCAGCCAGATGCTGTTCTCTATCTCTAGTTCCTGAGACTTCCAGCCAGCCAGGCCACAGGAAGGCAGAGCCAGTGCTCCACCACAGAGCTGGAAACACCTCCCCCACCCAGTTCACACACAAGA
>NC_085045.1:626666-654184 GCF_963692335.1 Osmerus eperlanus | reverse complement strand
GGGCAAGTGTGTTGCTATGGCAGAATCACATGTGCAAGTGAGACAGGGTCGTTGCATCATTCCCCCCCCCCCCCCCCCACCCCACAAAAAAAAAGTAACCCTGAAAAACATGTTTCTCTTCTTCTGAGGTTTGTCTGCTGAATGCAGATTTTCCCCTCCAAGGTCCTCAAGTCCAGGCATGCTTCACATTCTGAAGTTTGCAAATAACAGTTGTGGAGTCACGTGTGCACGCATGTACACAGTGTTGTTTGTGTTGTGTTGTCACAGTCTGTCCAACACATTGTGATCTGGGAAACTGTTGATGTAGAACATGTGATCAGAGTCCACAAATGAGACCTGACACCATGCTGCAGGGCTTCACAGAGCATGCTTTGCATAATACAGATATGGTCCCTGAATTCCAGACTTTTTGGGAACGTTTAGGGGCATAGTTTAAATTTGACTTTAACTTTTCAAACACGGTTTTGCCATTCCTTCCTAATCAGGTGTGTGTTCGGAATGTGTGTGTTTGTGTGTTCCTTTTTGGAAGTTTGTTTGCATGTGCGTAGGTTTTTGTGTGTATGCGCGGAGCGGTGGCTGAGCGGTTAGGGAATCAGGCTATTAATCAGACGGTTGCCGGTTTGATTACGGCCGTGCCCAATGACGTTGTGTCCTTGGGCAAGGCACTCACCCTACTTGCCTCGGAGGGGAATGTCTCTGTACTTACTGTCAGTTGCTCTGGATAAGAGCATCTGCTAAATGACTAAATGGTAAATGTAAACCAGGGGACAGAGGGGTCCCAGGGGGTCTTCTGGACATGTGACATGTGTTTGACATCCTGTTTCTGTGGAATTTGTCTTTCTGCTGCAAAACATGGCTGAACTTCCTGTGTCTGACTGGGTCTGAGTGTCTGCATGCCTGTCTAGGTACACTGTGTAACCTGGCTCTCTCTCTCCCACGCTCTCTCTCTCCCTCTTCTTCTCTCCCTCTCTCTCTCATGTTGATATAGCTGTCCTAGTCTGTCCCTGCCTCCTAGTCTGTCCCGCCTCCTAGTCTGTCCCTGCCTGTCAGTCTGCTTGTCTGTCTGTCTGCTAGCCTGTCTGTCTGCTAGCCTGCCTGCCTGCCTGTCTGCCTGTCTGTCTGCTAGCCTGTCTGTCAGTCTGCTTGTCTGTCTGCCCGTCTGCCTTCCTGTGTATGAGAGGACATTCCTGGCGTGGTTTAGAGGCATGTGTTCCTGGTAGGATCAACTATGCAGCACTGAGGGGCCCAGCACCCCCCCTCCCCTCCTCCCAACAGGACTCGTAGGCATCCTGTTCTGGCCTGTACTAAACTAGAGTATCTGACAGGAATGGCAGTGTCTGGGGAGAAGAGGGGAGATGGTGTTCACTTATCAGGATTGTAACAATCTCCTTCTAGGGCTCTGCTGTCCTCCATTGTTATCCTGGTAGCCTCGGCCGGGGTTGGGGTTGGGGTTGGGGCTGAGGCCAGCCTCTGAAGGCCGCCGCTATTTAAAGGTCTCCCACATGTTGACACCTCAGAGTAGATTACGTAACCAGGTCCCCAGTGTCATCTCAACTAGAACAGCCTGCCGGCCAATCAGAACCCTAACCACACTTCCTGTGTCCAACAGCCTTCCAGCTAATCAGATAACATTTAAAATGTACTTTCAAATAACTTTCAGAACACTTTTATCCACTGCAAAAAAAAACAAATTATCCAAACCAAAGTTTGTTTGTGGCGGCCATGTTTGTTGTGGTGGCCATGTTTGTTTGTGGCGGCCATGTTTGTTTGTGGTGGCCATGTTTGTTTTCCAGCAGCTCCAAATTAGCATGTTTGTTTTTCTCGACGGTTAAGGAGTGTTGAGGTCGTTTCTGCGTGGAGAACACGATTATACCTCGAATGTAATCTGGATGCATTATTCTCACGTTCCTTTGGATTATAAAGGTCTGATGAAGGAATAACATTTACAAACGTTTAAATCTCAGACGCGTGTCCGTGTCATGTTGGGATGTGGTTCTTTATTTGAGCGTCTGATGCAAGCTCTGAGCAACACCAAGCTGCTGATCTAACAGACTCTCCACTAAGAGAGACTGCAGGCAGGTCTAACAGACTCTCCACTAGGAGAGACCGCAGGCAGGTCTAACAGACTCTCCACTAGGAGAGACTGCAGGCAGGTCTAACAGACTCTCCACTAGGAGAGACTGCAGGCAGGTCTAACAGACCCTCCACTAGGAGAGACTGCAGGCAGGTCTAACAGACTCTCCACTAGGAGAGACTGCAGGCAGGTCTAACAGACTCTCCACTAAGAGAGACTGCAGGCAGGTCTAACAGACCCTCCACTAAGAGAGACTGCAGGCAGGTCTAACAGACCATCCACTAAGAGAGACTGCAGGCAGGTCTAACAGACTCTCCACTAGGAGAGACTGCAGGCAGGTCTAACAGACTCTCCACTAGGAGAGACTGCAGGCAGGTCTAACAGACCCTCCACTAAGAGAGACTGCAGGCAGGTCTAACAGACTCTCCACTAAGAGAGACTGCAGGCAGGTCTAACAGACTCTCCACTAGGAGAGACTGCAGGCAGGTCTAACAGACTCTCCACTAGGAGAGACTGCAGGCAGGTCTAACAGACTCTCCACTAAGAGAGACTGCAGGCAGGTCTAACAGACCCTCCACTAGGAAAGACCACAGGCTGGAATCTGAATCAAAAATTGTAATCGGAATTAGAACTATTTGGATTCTGGTTCTGATAGGGATTGTGACTCAGCGAATCTGAGTCATTCTGTTTAGGATTGTGACTCAGCGAATCTGACAGGAAGCTCCTGTGTTGACGTCACACTGTGTCCTCACTGGAGACAATATACCTGTAAAGGGAGGATAGGAGAGCTGGCTGGGTCAGGTGTGCACACACACACACCTGGGTGAGAAGGGCTCAGTTGCTCACCTCCTAGATTACTGGGTGTCCATGGTTACCGCTCCAGTACTGGGTGTCCATGGTTACTGCCCCAGGCTATAATCAAGACCGTCCAGGTAACTGTGTCAGCGTTGGGGAGGTTCACACACACACACACTCAGGTGTGTGTGTGTGTGTGTTTTGCATGTATTTGTGAGTGTTTATGCATGTATGTGTTTGCTTGTTTGTTTGTATGTTTGTGTGTGCCTGTGTATGCATGTGTGCATGTATGGAATTGTGTGTGTGTTTGTATGCATGTGTGTGTGTGTGTGTGTGTGTGTGTGTGTTTGTATGCATGTGTGTGCAGCCAGCTTGTCCTATTCCACAGCTACTTAAAGTAGGGTAATCCTAGCTGGCTAGCCAACGCCCTTCCCTGTCCTGACCCTACACTCACGCACACACACACACAAAAACCACACACAAACATGCACACAGGCATATTCACACACACGTGCATCTGGCCGTCCACCAAGCACACACTGAACTTCACGGTAGCAACATTCCAAAATGCATCATGATCTTGAACACAATGCACATTGGGTTGACTTGTTTCAGTGTGCTGGGCGCAGCTGAGGATTCCCCTGCCATGGAACGGGTCCAGGATGTCAGTGGGAACACGCTGCAGCTCTTTCCTACCTCTATGTGCAGAGCAGGACAGGACAGGACAGGAAGAGGAAACCGGCAGGTCTTGCTTTGCTCACACACGGTTGGACAGCAGAGAGACAGACAGACAGACAGACAGACAGACAGGAGGTAGACAGACAGACAGACAGACAGATAGGAGGTAGACAAACAGACAGACAGGAGGTAGACAGACAGACAGACAGACAGACAGACAGGAGGTAGACAGGCAGACAGACAGTGACTCAGTAGTGCACTAGCCAGCCAGTCAGTCAACAAGCCTGCAAGCCAAACAGAAATCCAGACAAGTCAGACAGACAAGCAGATGATGACTCAACAGTAATCAACCAGCGAGCCAGACAGTCCAGAAACCACACAGACCCAGACAGCCAGACAGCCAGTAAACCCCTCAACCTCAATCCCAGCCTCAACCCCAGCCCCCCAGCCTCAACCCCAGCCCCCCACGCCCAGTCCTATTCTCAGACCCAGCCTCAACCTCAACTGCAGCCCCGTCTATGAGTTCACAGTTTGTCTCCAGCCAGATGCTGTTCTCTATCTCTAGTTCCTGAGACTTCCAGCCAGCCAGGCCACAGGAAGGCAGAGCCAGTGCTCCACCACAGAGCTGGAAACACCTCCACCCAGTTCACACACAGAGACCTGGGGCTTCTGGGGGGAGAGCACGAGAGAGGGGAGGGCAGGAGAGAGGGGAGGGCAGGAGAGGGGGGAGGGCAGGAGAGAGGGGAGGGAAGGAGAGTGGGGAGGGCAGGAGAGGGGGGGAGGGAAGGAGAGGGGGGAGGGCAGGAGAGGGGGGGAGGGAAGGAGAGGGGGGAGGGCAGGAGAGGGGGGGAGGGAAGGAGAGAGGGGAGGGCAGGAGAGGGGAGACAAGGAGAGGGGGGGAGGGCAGGAGAGGGGGGGAGGGCAGGAGAGGGGAGACAAGGAGAGGGGGGGAGGGCAGGAGAGGGGGGGAGGGAAGGAGAGGGGGGGAGGGAAGGAGAGGGGGGAGGGCAGGAGAGGGGAGACAAGGAGAGGGGGGGAGGGCAGGAGAGGGGGGGAGGGAAGGAGAGGGGGGGAGGGCAGGAGAGGGGGGGAGGGCAGGAGAGGGGGGGAGGGAAGGAGAGGGGGGAGGGCAGGAGAGGGGAGACAAGGAGAGGGGGGGAGGGCAGGAGAGGGGGGGAGGGCAGGAGAGGGGGGGAGGGAAGGAGAGGGGGGAGGGCAGGAGAGGGGAGACAAGGAGAGGGGGGGAGGGCAGGAGAGGGGGGGAGGGAAGGAGAGGGGGGGAGGGAAGGAGAGGGGGGAGGGCAGGAGAGGGGAGACAAGGAGAGGGGGGGAGGGCAGGAGAGGGGGGGAGGGAAGGAGAGGGGGGGAGGGCAGGAGAGGGGGGGAGGGCAGGAGAGGGGGGGAGGGAAGGAGAGGGGGGAGGGCAGGAGAGGGGAGACAAGGAGAGGGGGGGAGGGCAGGAGAGGGGGGGAGGGAAGGAGAGGGGGTTAACTGCTGTGTACTGCAGCTGTGTTGAGCAACGTTGTGTAAGGGAGGGGGGGAGGGACTGTTTTGACTGTAGTTTAACATGTCTCATATGTGCCGAACGCCTGTCTGGGGGGGGGGGGAAGGGTTAGTGGAGAGACTGGTACACTTTGATGATTACTCTCTCTTTATTGACCCTCTCTCTCCTGTTTTGTTGTGATGGTCTATCAGAGCTAGTCATCTGTCTGCCTCTCTCTCAGCCTCTACAGCTGTCCTCGTTTGTTCTCTCTATCATTCTCTCTCTCTGTCTCCTCTCTCTCTTTCTCTCTCTCTCTGTCTTTCTCTCTCTGTCTCCTCTCTCTCTCTGTCTCCTCTCTCTCTGTCTCCTCTCTCTCTCTCTCTCTCTCTCTCTCTGTTTCCTCTCTCTCTCTCTGTCTCCTCTCTCTCTCTCTCTGTGTCTCCTCTCTCTCTCTCTCTCTCTCTCTCTCTCTCTCTCTCTGTCTCCTCTCTCTCTTTCTGTCTCCTCTCTCTCTCTGTCTCCTCTCTCTCTCTCTCTCTCTCTCTATCTGTCTCCTCTCTCTCTCTCTCTCTCTCTCTCTCTCTCTCTCTCTCTCTCTCTCTCTCTCTCTCTCTCTATCTCTCTCTGTCTCCTCTCTCTCTCTCTCTGTCTCCTCTATCTCTCTCTCTCTCTCTGTCTCCTCTCTCTCTCTGTCTCCTCTCTCTCTCCCTCCTTCTCAGCGCGTGGTGCTGCATGGTGTGTATGCAGACAACACGTGCAAGGCACGCTAGATAACCACACACACACACACACCCCAGCAGGAGCTAGTGTTATTCACATCTAACCCATGTGTGTTATTCCTCCTTCTCTGTTGGCCCACATGCACCTGTAGGCATGGCGACAGGGAGAGGGGGGGGGGGGCGATGGGGAGAGAGGGGGGGCATGTGTTTGTTGTTGACGCAGTATTGGGTTGATGTGGGTCAGGTCAGCAGAACACAGCACTGAGGGTGTCTGACAGACCGGCTGAATCCAGCACAGCACTGAGGGTGTCTGTCAGACCGGCTGAATGCAGCACAGCACTGAGGGTGTCTGTCAGACACGCTGAATCCAGCACAGCACTGAGGGTGTCTGTCAGACCGGCTGAATCCAGCACAGCACTGAGGGTGTCTGTCAGACCGGCTGAATCCAGCACAGCACTGAGGGTGTCTGTCAGACCGGCTGAATCCAGCACAGCACTGAGGGTGTATGACAGACCGGCTGAATCCAGGCCACATCTGTACGAGCCTCGTCTCCATAGAAACTCCCAGGATGCTCCTGGGTCGTCCCTCATCCCGTTCAGGTTTGATGACCTGAGGCCCGTTCGGAGGCTCCGCTATCTGAACATCTCGCTGAAAGTGATCGCCGTGACCCACGGTAGAACTAGAGCATAGATCTGTTGGACAAAACGCCGCGATACGGTTAGCCTGTTAGCGTCCTCCGTGCAACAACACTTCCAGCCAGATAGAGACTTGTCTATGTGGGCCAGGGCTTAAATGATGCTTGGTCTTGGTCAGGAAATGGGTCAGTTGTTTGGCTGCTGTCGCTTGTTAGGCTGCTGTCGCTTGTTTGGCTGCTGTCGCTAGTGTTCCTGAAGTAGAGAGGGAAACGCAGATGGCCAACATTGATAGAGTACGTTCCACGTAGCTATTTGGTTAGTTGGTGAGCTGTTTGCAGCGCTTTGATTGCAAAAAAGGCGCATTGCAAATAAAATGTATTATTTAGGCTACTTAGTTAGGCCTACTACACAACATAGTCATTTAGTTCTCTGTTTAGTTAGTTTAGCCAGTCAGCAGAATGTGTATTTTTGTTCAGTGTTTAGGATGAAAGCTGCTCATCTTCGACTGAGAAGCCCAAATCTCGAGCGTGGGAAATTCCTGTCCGCCTCAGCAGTAGATCTGGGTTTTTTCTACAAATGCAGATTCTTCCTTCTCGTCAACCTGACAGTTTCCCTTTGCATTCTTTTATTAGAAGTCAAGGCAGCACTTTGAATGAAGGTTACATGAACTACCATGTAACTTCATAGCAATACTTAAAGTAACAACATTGTAGGCACAGTGGAACTTTAAAGTTACACTTTATAAAGGTTTAACGGTGCACTTTCTTACACAAGTCAAACTTGGTGTGGGGGAGGTTGGGTTTTCCAAGGTAAGTGGACATGAACACTGATCTTGTTTAGTTGACACAACCTTCAACTGACCCTTCACAACATCCACACACCCCTCCCCCCTCCCCCTACACACACACACCTCCCCCCCTCCCCCCACACACACACCCCTCCCCCCACCCCCCCTCTCCCCCCACACACACAACCCTCCCCTCCACCACACACACACCCCCTCCCCCCCCCCCCTCACAGCCTCCCCCGTCACACCCTTCCCTCATACAGGGACTCCTTCCACCCCTGAAACAAGCTAGACCACCAACACCATCTGACTTCCAACAAGTTTCTATGTTCTTGGAATGTTTTGACCCCGGGTATTGCTCTGTAGTTCCATGTTAATGTCACCTTGATAGAAAGTGGTTTTCAAAGTCATTCTAGTAAAACCGAAACTTAGTTGTAGAGTGATGATCGCTTAAACACCCACTTAGATTCACGATATCAACATCTTTAATTCCCTGCTCACTCCTGACCTTTAGAGTGAAAAGAGACAGAGATAGAGAGGAGAGAAAGAGACAGAGAGACAGAGAGAGAGAGAGAGAGAGAGGGAGGGAGGGAGGGAGGGAGGGAGGGAGGGAGGAGAGCGGGAGAGACAGGGATAGAGAGGAGAGAAAGAGAGAGAGAGAGAGAGAGAGAGAGAGAGAGAGAGAGAGAGAGAGAGAGACCTTTAGTTGTCTTCCCACAGCAGTGAGTCTGTGTGTGACTGGGAGCCTCGACACAAGCTGCTACTTACTACTCAGAAAGGAATCAGTGCTTTTATAACCATGTTCAGTGATTACTACCAGTGAGCACCTCTGTTCCACCTCTCTCAGTTTTGGGTAAAACCCTGGATCTCAGTTTCGTCCTCCTCCAGAAAGTAAAATGGAGAGAATCTCGCTATGATGGCTGTTCTTTTGAAGAAGGGCATCAAAAAATTGAAGAAATAGAAGTTGTTTATGACTAATGGTTTTGTTCGTGCTTGGATAGTTTGTCAGGGCGGTGAATTCTGAAAAGGTTCTTGAGGATTGCGAGGGTTCGCTATTAGGAGTGAATTAACAGTGTTTAGTGAGTGGGTGACCTCTCAGGTCCTGCTGGCTGTAAGCACCTCTGGATCTTAATCTCTCTTTCTATGAATGTTCAGCCACCATGAATTTCCTCTTTTCTCTTCAAAGAAATGGCTACTGATTACCCCTGTGTGTTCTTACAGGAAGTGTGTAGTGTGTGTGTGTGTAGTGTGTGTGAAGTGAGTGTTTGTGTGTGTGTGTGTGTGTGTGTGTGAGAGAGAGAGAGAGAGAGAGAGAGAGAGAGAGAGAGAGAGAGAGAGAGAGAGAGAGAGAGAGAGAGAGTGTGTCTGTGTGTGAGTGTGTGTGTGTGTGTGTGTGTGAGGTCAGTGGTGAGACAGAAATGGTGGTTGCAGAGCAGGTGAGGGGGTTTCATTCTTCAGAACTCTGTACCATCAGTCTCAGCTGAGCTCTCACACACACAGGGTTTTTTTCTGTGATTTTGACAGACTTTCTTCTCCTGATATGAACACGAGTGCTCACTCTTCCCTGTGACTTCCACACACACACACACACACACACACACACACACTGTCCTTGGGCGAATGTTTCCCTGCATGATGACGTTACTCAACACAGTTTGTGTGCAAGAGCTCCATAAAAACAGCATGAGTGAAATCGAACTTTCAACACATGCAACAGTGTGCAGGGGGGGGTCCTCTAGAAACTCCACTGCTGTGAGGAACCTTCCCCCTGACTGCTGTAAGGAACCTTCCCCCTGACTGCTGTGAGGAACCTTCCCCCTGACTGCTGTGAGGAACCTTCCCCCTGACTGCTGTGTGGAACCTTCCCCCTGACTGCTGTGTGGAACCTTCCCCCTGACTGCTGTGTGGAACCTTCCCCCTGACTGCTGTGTGGAACCTTCCCCCTGACTGCTGTGAGGAACCTTCCCCCTGACTGCTGTGAGGAACCTTCCCCCTGACTGCTGTAAGGAACCTTCCCCCTGACTGCTGTGAGGAACCTTCCCCCTGGCTGCTGTAAGGAACCTTCCCCCTGACTGCTGTGAGGAACCTTCCCCCTGACTGCTGTGAGGAACCTTCCCCCTGACTGCTGTGTGGAACCTTCCCCCTGACTGCTGTGTGGAACCTTCCCCCTGACTGCTGTGAGGAACCTTCCCCCTGACTGCTGTGAGGAACCTTCCCCCTGACTGCTGTGAGGAACCTTCCCCCTGACTGCTGTGAGGAACCTTCCCCCTGACTGCTGTGTGGAACCTTCCCCCTGACTGCTGTGAGGAACCTTCCCCCTGACTGCTGTGAGGAACCTTCCCCCTGACTGCTGTGAGGAACCTTCCCCCTGACTGCTGTGAGGAACCTTCCCCCTGACTGCTGTAAGGAACCTTCCCCCTGACTGCTGTGAGGAACCTTCCCCCTGACTGCTGTGAGGAACCTTCCCCCTGACTGCTGTGAGGAACCTTCCCCCTGACTGCTGTGTGGAACCTTCCCCCTGACTGCTGTGTGGAACCTTCCCCCTGACTGCTGTGTGGAACCTTCCCCCTGACTGCTGTGTGGAACATTCCCCCTGACTGCTGTGTGGAACCTTCCCCCTGACTGCTGTGAGGAACCTTCCCCCTGACTGCTGTGAGGAACCTTCCCCCTGACTGCTGTGTGGAACCTTCCCCCTGACTGCTGTGTGGAACCTTCCACTTACAAGCACAAAGGCATCAACAGCCCCCTGCTGAGGGCACAGGTTTTCCTCAGAAACAGAGAGACACCAAGGCCCCCAAGCCTCCACTCTCCAGCCTCCACTCTCCAGCCTCCACTCTCCAGCCTCCACTCCAACCTCCAACCCAGCCTCCTCCCCGGCCCCTGGGGCTGTTGGTTGTGCAGCCTGTCTCAGAGAGGACCTGCCTGATGACAGGCACATGTTTGAAGTTGTTCATTGTGTTGTAACTTCTTCCTCTCTCTCTGCCTCTACCATACCCCCCCACCACCACCACCACACTCTCTACCCTCACTTCCTGCTTCTACAATGCCTCTGTCCTATCAGATGGCTTGTAGTAAAAGGATCACCCAATCAGCTTCCACTCCTGCTGTGATCAAGATGTGATGCAAGAGTGATAAGAGTTGAACTGACAACACAGACATTAAGTATAGTTTGAAACATTTATTTACATGTAAAATGGTTACAGTTTAAAAGCAAAACATATTGATCATGCATGTTTTTTTTCAGCATGTCTCCAAGAAAAATCCAAGAAATATTTTTCCATTTTAAGCAGCAGGTCCAATCCAGTCTGGGGAGGTGTCTAGGTTTGTGCCCCAGCTGCCTCCCCATGGGTGGTGCAGGAAAACTTCTTGGTTCAAAGAAAAGTCCAAAGTTTCTCTTTCATTTCAGGCAGGAGTTCAGTTTCCCCCAGCTCTGATCAGTTACAAAGAAAATGCATCCATTCTAGTTTCCAAGTTCTCATCTGTCCATCCCAATCCTTCCTTTCAGCCCTGCCTGCAGTTCCTCCCCTGTTCCTAGCTGCACAGGGTCCAGCAGAGAGAGCGGGGGACCCTTTCTCCTGCACTAAGGAGTCACATCCTGTCCATCTCCTCGCACTCCCCCCAGAACCTTCCAGTCAAGAAAGCAGTCCATCCATAATCCATCTGACCCGATCCACATCCTCGGATGAACTTTGACCCTCCTCAGGGTAAAGGTCCCCTAGAACCGAACGTCCATCCCAGAATCCTCTCTGGGTCCAGGGCTACAGCCGCTGCCTCTCATCGAGGCGGGCATCGTTGCTTTTCACGTTCGTTTTTTTTCTTTCTTCAGTCGTCACGTGAAGCGTGGCGTGGGGCTCGCGCAGTTCAGCGTGCGGGCAGAGTGATGGTAGGAACCCAGTCGCACAAACTGCGGCTCTCCTCGCAGAAGGCGCTGAGCTTATCAAGGGCTGGGTCTTTCCACGTCTCTGCGCTTGGAGTCTGTGTGAGGAAATATAACAGGTTAGAATCGTGGTGATCACGGGGGGGGGGAATTATGACAAGAGCACAATCAAACGCAAAACTCCTGCCCTAGTGACGTGCGCGGAGAACTGCCCCCGCGGGTGGAACACATATCTAAACAGTCTGAAGTACGCATGCACGGGGGAGGAATGTTGACTCCCCCTTATCGGATGACTCGTGACCGGCGTCGTGAGGTCGGTTGCTCGGAACGTACCGTGACAAGAATGCAGTGGGCGTCCTTGGGTTCGCCGGTTTCGTCAGCGCCCACGAGATCGGCGAGGCGTTCAATGTCGTTGACGCGAACCACGTTGATGTCGTTGTCGAAGCAGAAGGCTTGAATCAGGGTGAAATGAATCTGCAGCGCGATGTCACACTCGTATTCCTCGTCTGTAGCGAGCACGCAGAAAGCCACACTGTCCGGGTCACTGTAGAATAAACATTAAAAAAACTTATTAGTTGCTATTCTGGCGTGCATTAATAAGGATTCATACGTTTGTGGGTGCCTGTGCAAGTTTTAGTGCACGATGATCAAGAATAAAAGAGATTCGTAAGAATACTTACACATTCATGATTTTGGCTGACTCGTAAACGCCGACTGTCAGGTAGTCCTGGTTCTTAGCAGAGACCAGCAGGTCCTCGAGCGCTGTGCCTGCGCTCTGCACTCTGAGGTAGTCCTGGTTCTTAGCAGAGACCAGCAGGTCCTCGAGCGCTGTGCCTGCGCTCTGCACTCTGGAGAAAGAAAAGAGGCTACATCAATATTTGAACGACGCAGAAAACGTTGAAACTGAAAGCTAAAGTTGCACACAACTTTGAAATGTGAAGGAGAGCGTTATTACCGATCAGTCTTGTCGAGCGCGCTCTCATGTCCGCGAATCTCTTCCAGAGTCATGATTATAATCCAAGTGATCTCGAGCTTTGCTGTTAATAGAATGGTACGGGTAGTCACACTGAGGGCTTGCGTTATTCTGAGCAACACACGGGGCTACAGCGGTTAAATACCGGATCAACGGAGATTCTCGGCATGGGCGGTGTTTTCCGCTCCTTCCTCTCGTGATTGGTTCAGTCCGCGTGATGACTCTGAAAGTCCCTGTTGGGTTAGAGTGGCGCTTTGAACACCCCACGTGGGGGCAGAGGATTACACGGCGTTTTCAAGAAATTTCAAGAAGGTTGTCAACATCCAACATCACCACCGTACAAAACCCCCCAGCAAGCTTGTTTTCCTTAGATTTCACAAAATATGCGAGAAGCTGGGAGATACGCCTCACTGGGCCAGGAGGGATAACATGCTTTTATTTGTGGTGTTGTATAATTGTTATGCACTCGTCAGACATGTTTAAGTCCGTTATAAAACACTGGGTTTATTAATACCCACAGTTTAGACTTGCCTTTCTTGGTCTATCTTGCACACAGTGGCCGTATTGTAGTGCACAAACACACAAAAAAAACGAATGAATTTGTCACGGTATCAAATTTTCCCTGCCTTTTAAGGGATATGCTTGTGCCGTTGGACAAGGGAATGGTTTTTTCTCTCCGAAGAACAATGATATAGAGAACAGCTTGTTCTTGACGCACGCACGCATGTGCTCTGTTTTGAATAGAGAGGCCGTGCATGATTGCGTGTCTTGGCGCGTGGCGATTTACTGCTGAGACAACTGCGATATCAGAATAATAGACGCGTGCCCCACCTGCCTCCTGTTCTTTTCAGGACGGGAACGCAAAGGGCAGCGAGAGGATAGTGAAGGTGGAGGGGTCATCAAGTGAAGATATCTTTATCATCCCAATTATGACCATGTTGGGCTTTTTATTAGCATATTGCACGTGCCCGTGTGTCCGGGCCTGCAGGTGTTGTTCGTCCGTCAGTCTTTTATAATTATTATTTTATAATAAGCAAAGTTTTACTGCATGTTTATTGTTACTGATATTCTAGGAAAATGTAGCCATTTAAGACACGTTCTGATTACAGCGTTGTCTTGGTTCTCTAGATATGATTGAGAAAGATGCGCTTTTAGCGACGCGGCAGTCATTTCAGAGCGCTTCCGTGACAAAAAAATGAGCTGACGTCGCCACCTGGTGGTGAACGGTGGAAGCGACCTTTCCTCGACATCACCAGGACAGCGCTGCATGATGCGTCACCGTCACGCCACGGTAGGGTTACTCGCGAGCTGGTCAGACGATTACGTCTGATTATTCCCCACAGCGGATGAAACATCATCACAACAGTTTAACAGTTATATAACAGAAGGTTCATATTTCACCAAAACAATTCCCAATACCTGTCTTTCTCCCCTCGCTTCATATATGGAAATTCTAAGATCGTAATTAAGTTTCTCGTTTGAATTGAATGAGTTGAGTTGGAACTGTTTATTTCTGTGACCTAGAAAACTGCCACGGTCAACAAGAACCCCAAGAAACTCTTTTTAATTAAAAAAAGTATTTATTTATGCATCATTGTATAGATGGACAACATATCTTGTACATATGGTATAATCATTCCAGTCGATATTTACATTTCAGAACTTGCACTATAGAGTATATATAAATCAGTGCTTCCTACAACATTAAACACATCTAATCTCACTGAGAGATCCCTCAGGTCCTATGGACAGGGTCCAACACCATTTTAGATTTTCATGAATAACGATTAATATATTAACAAAACATGTATGTGACAAAAATGCCTCACTGGTAAAACAGGTCATTACATTTCTATTTCTTTGTACTGCAACACTGAAATAAACGGGTTTGTCTGGTCACATACACACGACTGGGAGCAATCGCTGTCCAAAGAATTTACAAATTAACAATAATATTTCCTTTTTATTTGTAAGACAATGAAAAAAAGAGTACAGTAGTAGAAAGCCGGATTCTCAGTCCCCTTGTTGCAAGAGTCAATACTGGAATGATAACAAAAATAATCAACATGTTTATAGTCTAATAAGGGCCAAATGTCCTGCAATGGCTAAAGTTCCAACGTTTCATGAACAACATTCACATTCTATACATTACAGAGTGCAGGCTGTGCAATCTCCACGACAACTGTGGATTATTATGGGGTACTAACATGGGGGCTGTGTGGGGGCTGTGTGGGGGCTGTGTGGGGCCTGTGTGGGGGCTGTGTGAGGGCTGTGTGGGGGCTGTGTGGGGCCTGTGTGAGGCCTGTGTGGGGCCTGTGTGGGGCCTGTGTGGGGCCTGTGTGAGGCCTGTGTGGGGCCTGTGTGAGGCCTGTGTTTGGCCTGTGTGGGGCCTGTGTGGGGGCTGTGTGGGGGCTGTGTGAGGCCTGTGTGGGGCCTGTGTGGGGCCTGTGTGGGGCCTGTGTGAGGCCTGTGTGGGGCCTGTGTGAGGCCTGTGTGTGGCCTGTGTGGGGGCTGTGTGGGGGCTGTGTGGGGCCTGTGTGGGGGCTGTGTGGGGCCTGTGTGGGGCCTGTGTGGGGCCTGTGTGGGGGCTGTGTTGGGCCTGTGTGAGGCCTGTGTGGGGGCTGTGTGGGGCCTGTGTGGGGCCTGTGTGGGGGCTGTGTGGGGCCTGTGTGAGGCCTGTGTGGGGGCTGTGTGGGGGCTGTGTGGGGGCTGTGTGGGGGCTGTGTGAGGCCTGTGTGGGGGCTGTGTGGGACCAGCAGGTGAATCTACAGTAGTCGAGTCGAGAGACCAGGGAGACTAGAGGACGGTAAGATTATGATAACGTCTGATAGGACGGCTTGTTTCCCTTTAAGCTCACTCCCTGGCTAGGACTCCGCCCCTTACCCCCGCCGTGTTCATTATGACCACGCCCTTTCCAAGACCAGCCCCATTTGTTCGATAGGCCATGCCCCTTTATCTATTATGACCGCAACACTTCATGCATTGTGACCGCGCACCTTTCCCGAAACCACGCCCATTTTACACATAGCTCCACCCCTTTCCCATAAAGGGAACCCCACCCATTACTCCTGAACAGTAAGCTCCTCCCCTCCCTCTCGCTGGCTCCTCCTACATCTCGTCTGAGCGGTGCTGTTGCAGGATGACTGACGTGGGCTTCCTCTCCAACCACCTCTCGTCTCCACCCGCCGCCTCCAACACCACCCGGCCCGCCCCCTCCCGCAGCCCCGCCCCCACTCCCTCGGGGGCGTGGCCCGTGCTCTGCTCCGCCTGCCCTGATTGGCCGGAGGGGTTGGGGAAGTCTGCGGAGTTGTTGCCGTTGACGCCGGTCTCCGAGTCGGGCTGCTCCACCCTTTGGTAGTCGGGGGTGTGGTCGGGGGTGTGGTTCTGGCCGCCAGCAAACACCGCCTTCACGTTATCCACCGTGGGAAGATACACGGGCTCCTCCACATGGCCTGGATCCACATGGCCTGGCTCGGGGTAGGACACGTCCAGAACGTCCTCCCCAGGGAAGGAGCGCAGCGTCCTGGACACGACTGAGGAGGGGAGAGACATGGCACGGCTTGTGGACTGAACAGCAGCAAAGATGTACCCTGTTTAGTCTGTGAGTGTGTGTGTGTGTGTGTGAGGTACTCACTGGAGGAGGGGGTGTACTGCTCCTTCCCAGGGCTCCTCCCAAACGGGTTGACGGAGGGGAAGATGATGAGGCAGAAGGACAGCAGGAACACCTGCAGGAGAGGAGCGGCACTCAGGGCTGGGCTGTGTGTGTGTGTGTGTACCATGATGCAGGTGCTGGTGGTGGAGGTCTGTGTGTGTGTGTGTGTGTGTGTGTGTGTGTACCATGATGCAGGTGCTGGTGGTGGAGGTCTGTGTGTGTGTGTGTGTGTACCATGATGCAGGTGCTGGTGGTGGAGGTCTTCATGGTGGACATCTTCATCATGGACTGTAGCTTCTTCAGCTGCTCTATCAGAGTCCTGCAGGAGAGAGAGAGAGGGAGCTTTATTCTAACTCTGCACTGAACCTGACTTCTGAACAGCAGTGTTCTAGTGTTCTAACAGCAGTGTTCTAGTGTTCTAACAGCAGTGTTCTAACAGCAGTGTTCTAGTGTTCTAACAGCAGTGTTCTAACAGTAGTGTTCTAGTGTTCTAACAGCAGTGTTCTAATAGCAGTGTTCTAGTGTTCTAACAGCAGTGTTCTAACAGCAGTGTTCTAGTGTTCTAACAGCAGTGTTCTAACAGTAGTGTTCTAGTGTTCTAACAGTAGTGTTCTAATAGCAGTGTTCTAGTGTTCTAACAGCAGTGTTCTAACAGCAGTGTTCTAGTGTTCTAACAGCAGTGTTCTAACAGCAGTGTTCTAACAGCAGTGTTCTAGTGTTCTAACAGCAGTGTTCTAACAGCAGTGTTCTAGTGTTCTAACAGCAGTGTTCTAACAGCAGTGTTCTAGTGTTCTAACAGCAGTGTTCTAACAGCAGTGTTCTAACAGCAGTGTTCTAACAGCAGTGTTCTAGTGTTCTAACAGCAGTGTTCTAACAGCAGTGTTCTAGCGTTCTAACAGCAGTGTTCTAGTGTTCTAACAGCAGTGTTCTAACAGCAGTGTTCTAGCAGCAGTGTTCTAGTGTTCTAACAGCAGTGTTCTAACAGCAGTGTTCTAGTGTTCTAACAGCAGTGTTCTAGTGTTCTAACAGCAGTGTTCTAACAGCAGTGTTCTAGTGTTCTAACAGCAGTGTTCTAACAGCAGTGTTCTAGTGTTCTAACAGCAGTGTTCTAACAGCAGTGTTCTAGTGTTCTAACAGCAGTGTTCTAGTGTTCTAACAGCAGTGTTCTTACAGCAGTGTTCTAACAGCAGTGTTCTAACAGCAGTGTTATAACAGCAGTGTTCTAGTGTTCTAACAGCAGTGTTCTAACAGCAGTGTTCTAACAGCAGTGTTCTAGTGTTCTAACAGCAGTGTTCTAACAGCAGTGTTCTAGTGTTCTAACAGCAGTGTTCTAACAGCAGTGTTCTAGTGTTCTAACAGCAGTGTTCTAACAGCAGTGTTCTAACAGCAGTGTTCTAACAGCAGTGTTCTAGTGTTCTAACAGCAGTGTTCTAACAGCAGTGTTCTAGCGTTCTAACAGCAGTGTTCTAGTGTTCTAACAGCAGTGTTCTAACAGCAGTGTTCTAGCAGCAGTGTTCTAGTGTTCTAACAGCAGTGTTCTAACAGCAGTGTTCTAGTGTTCTAACAGCAGTGTTCTAGTGTTCTAACAGCAGTGTTCTAACAGCAGTGTTCTAGTGTTCTAACAGCAGTGTTCTAACAGCAGTGTTCTAGTGTTCTAACAGCAGTGTTCTAACAGCAGTGTTCTAGTGTTCTAACAGCAGTGTTCTAGTGTTCTAACAGCAGTGTTCTTACAGCAGTGTTCTAACAGCAGTGTTCTAACAGCAGTGTTCTAGTGTTCTTACATGTTCTGTTTCTGGAGCAGGGTGACCTTCTTCTGCAGCTCCTGGTTGTGGGCTGTGCACATGGCAACCCTGAAGATAGAGAACACACACACACGCTCCAATTAAATACTGTAAGGATCCCTTAACTCCAGCGACTCTAATCTCTCCCCCTCACCTGTTCTCCAGTCCATCCACGTACACCTTCTTCTTCTTGCGGCTCTCCTGAGCAGACTGTTTGTTCCTGATCTTCCTCCTCACCCTCTTCAGAGTCCTCTCCTCCGCCTGGGAAATGGGGGGGGGGGGGGGGGGAATGCTCTAACGTTACCATGGTGAGGGGCATGTTACCAAGGTGAGTGGCGTTACCTTGGTGAGGGGCATGTTACCATGGTGAGGGGCATGCTACCATGGTGAGGGGCATGTTACCATGGTGAGGGGCATGTTACCATAGTGAGGGGCATGTTACCAAGGTGAGTGGCGTTACCTTGGTGAGGGGCATGTTACCATGGTGAGGGGCATGCTACCATGGTGAGGGGCATGTTACCATGGTGAGGGGCATGTTACCATGGTGAGGGGCATGTTACCATGGTGAGTGGTGTTACCTTGGTGAGGGGCATGTTACCATGGTGAGTGGTGTTAACTTGGTAAGGGGCATGTTGCCATGGTGAGGGGCATGTTACCAAGGTGAGGGGAATGTTACCATGGTGAGTGGTGTTACCTTGGTGAGGGGCATGTGAGCTGGGATGCTTGCTCCTTCTTTATCCAGAAGCCTCTTCTCCTCGTCAGTCAGAACGATCTCCTTAAACTGGAACTAGAAGAAACAAGGACTGTTAATCAGTGTGTTCAGCATGTACACACTGTCAGCATGTACACACTGTCAGTACACACTGCCATAGAGCTGCAGCTCACCATGTCCATGTTGTTGCTTTGAGACGAGTCCTCGATGGACAGAGTGCAGTCAGGCTCACTGGAGTCTTCCTGCTCCATCCCTTCACTGTCCAGCTCATCTGGAACACACACACACAGTAACTACATCTGGAACACACACACACACACACACACAGTAACTACATCTGGAACACACACACAGTAATGCAACAGGTGTTGGGGAAATCTCACGTGCACAATAAAAACATTTGGGTGCAAACGTCAGTATGCACAGCCTAACCCCAAAACAGGTGCTGCAATATTCCTTTTTTGTATATATTTTTCCACACCCGTCACCATGACTACCACAACCGAGCCCTCCAGGTTACCCAGGTCTATGAAGACGTCCTCGTCTGGCTTGTCTGCCCTCACGCTCTGCAGGGTGTCATCCGGCCGGCCTCCCTGCAGCAGGGCGTAGCTGTGCTCTGTCTGCACCGCCTCGGCCCTCTCAGCCTGGGCCTCGCCTGCGCCCCCGGCCAGCTCAGAGAGCACCGAGGTGGGCTGGGAGTAGCAGCCGGGGCTGGGCGGAGGGTCGCTGCCCTGGGGGCTGGGGCAGCCCGGCGGGGTTTTGCCAGAGCTGCTGTGGTCCGAGATGCCGCTGTCGCTGCCGTGGGGAGAGAGCGACGGATAGGAGGCGGCCATGTTGTCTTCTACGTCCAGCAAGCTGGACAGGAAGTCTTCTGTGTCCAGGACACTCAACATCTGAGAGAGAGAGAGAGAGAGAGAGAGAGGGGGAGAGAGAGAGAAAAACCTCAGAATGCTGCTCTGCTAGTTCACATTGTGTCATTGAAAGTCAGCGTGTGTGAAAAGTGGATGAATCACAATCATGTCACTCTGGCTCTAAGACACAAGAAAAACAGCTGTGGAATTTCAGCTTGCTGCAGGCTTGGAGAAAAGTCTCATTTGAGTTAATATAATTCAATCAGCGGAATGAGCATAACAACGATGAATTGTAATAAGTGTATCACACTCGTAACATTATACTTTTAGTGATGATTGAGTAATTAATACTTTGATTAATTGCAGATTTATGTTACCAATGAAGCTAATAAATTGCTATGGAAGCGGTTTTTAAGGGGTACTATTCAAATGCCACCATTGGGCTGCGCTTCAATATCTCCATCTAATGGTTTAATGTGAGCATTACAAGTGCAGTTCTCACAGTAAACCACCAGATGGCGATGGTAAAGCGCAGCCCTATAGAACGGGTTTTTAAGGGATACTGCTTCGACGGCGCCATTGGCCTGCGCTTCAATACCGCCATCTAGTGCTTTAATGTGTGAATTACAGGTGCAGTTCCCACAGTAAAACACCAGATGGCGATGGTAAAGCGCAGCCCGATGGAACGGATTTTTAAGGGCCAGTAATGTGAGCATTACAAGTGCAGTTCTGAAAGTGGTTGGTTTAGATGGGAGTCATTGGAGGGGACATTAGTTTGGCTGAACAGTATTTATTTGCTATTATCTACCCATTAAATCACTCATACCCGGATTAAAGAATAAATCAATTGTATGATTATAATTAGATATACATACATACAATTATATGGATTCATATACTTCATAGCAAACATTGACATGTATTTAATTTTGTTCCCCAACAGAAACCACCTCTTGGAGGAACAAGATGGAGCAATTACACCTTGATTTCTTATCTGTCCTATTTTGATTAAAATATTGAAATTCTCTTTGGGTCTTTATTTGTTATATTAGCTATACTCAGTGCTATCCAGGTGTAGCTTCGTGGTTTTAGGCTTGTAGAGCCGGTGTAGATTACGGGCATATGTTGTTAAGTATGACATATATATTTTTATAAGAAGGCTTATCTCACATATGATGAGAATATATTCAAATCAAGTTTATGGCTCAGGGAGGAGAGACAGACTTGTAACCAAGATGTTGAAGGGTTCCCCATAGACTCAATGTTAGAGCTAGATCTGCTAGATCTGCTAGATCTGCTAACTGTTTCTACCCTGGGGGAGATCCAGATCTCATTAATCTGGATAGGTGGTCGGGGTCATGTGATCTTAATGCCAATCAATGCAAACAACTGCCAGGTGTGTTTCACAAATGAAGTCTATGAAAGGGTTTTTTAAGGGATGCGTGTCCGCTACAGCGGAGGGGGCGGCACGGACTAGTATTGCAAAAAAGAGCCAGAACTATTATTTAGTATATAAAATGTCATTTTATATACTAAATAATAGTTATCAGCTACATCTAGCCAGCGTATCGTATTTCTTGCATCATGTGTTTGAATGTTGTATTTCGATCGATATTGTGAGACTGCATTGCACACTATTAGTGGAAAAAAAATTAATACAATTATACTATTGTAGGTAGTATAAGATCATCGCATTCTCAAAACTGACTGCTTGTTTTAGATCTATAAGTGCTTTCTCAACTGGATGGGTCACAACATTAAGCCCATCCAGTTGGGCTTTTAAAGCACAAATTGGAAAAAGAACTTGAAAAACACCTGGCGAAAAGGTCTGTTATCGCCAGGATTCAGTGGCATGGGGGTTCCTGGCTGTGAATGATGAGTCATTGGCTGGTTCGGGGTTGAGACATGGCTGGTTCGATCCCCACCCACATGTGAGTTTAATTGAACTCAATGTTCAAGTCTTCCAGTGAAGTACCCAAGAGGAGTGACAATATCTTAACAATGGCTCAGTGAGGCGAAGGCTGTCTGGTAACCTAGAGGTTGAAGGTTTGATTCCCGGTGCCAAATTTTAAAGCACAGACTGGAAGAGGCACGTGAAAAACGCCCGGAGAAACGGTTTGTTACGGCCCGGATGGCTCAGTGAGGAGAGCGGCTGCCTTGAAACCGAAAGGTTGAAGGTTTGATTCCTGGTGCCAAATTTTAAAGCACAGACTGGAAGAGGCACGTGAAAAACGCCCGGAGAAACGGTTTGTTACGGCCCGGATGGCTCAGTGAGGAGAGCGGCTGCCTTGAAACCGAAAGGTTGAAGGTTTGATTCCTGGTGCCAAATTTTAAAGCACAGACTGGAAGAGGCACTTGAAAAACTCCCGGAGAAAAGGTCTGTTGTCGCCGGGATTCTGTGGCATCATGGGTTAGGCGTTCGCCAATGATGAAGAGTCAGGTGAGCGTAAAGCCACTGGCGGGCTCGGAGTGCCATGTGAAAGGTATGATACCCGCTGCAGTTGACCGGAATCCCTGGAGAACCAGGGCAGGGGGGGCCGTGTCCCCCCTGGATTATTTGCAACAGTGAAAGCTGGGGGTTATGTGACCCAGGTAGTAGAGCAAGTAGAACTTTTGGAAACCAAAGACAGTTGGAAGATGCCCTACATGACCAATGTGTGTGTTTGTAGTGGTAAATGATTAAGGTCACAAACAAGAAATTTACTTTGGTAGCCTTTGGCGTCCTTTGCCAAAGGCTTCCCTCCACCCTTTTTCGTGGCCCAAATGTTCTGTCAGTTTTTTAAATCTACACCAGATTTACATTACTGTTACTGTCCACTTACGTCTTGTTCGGAAAGCCAATCCTCCATAAGATCGTTTCCGTTGAGAAAGAACGTATCCGCCGCGCCACTATCAACATCCTGGAACAGCAATCCCAACAGCTCCGCTCCGTCCATATCCGGAAGATCGTCGGTGATGACGGACATCTGGCCTGGAAAAAAATGTGTTGTTGTCAGTGTTGTGCATGAACGAGTTCGGATCTGACACACAGTAAACACACACCTTAAAACTATGAACTAGTTAGTTCATGAGAGGTATGAACGTGCACAACACTGGTTGTTGTGATTTAAAGTGTGACGTCTATGCGAGGGAATTGGGAATATTGGTCTATTGGGAATGAAAAATGCATTTCTGTATGATGTTCTACTCAACTAATGCACAAAAAAAGTAAAAGTATTCCCAGCACTGTTGAAATAAGATCTTTTCATTTGCGTTCATGTATTAGCGGAAGCTGCCGTCTCATCGCCCAGGCAACAACATATGACCTCATCTACACCCTGGGGACACGCCCACACCGTTCATTATTACAAACGTGAGGATAATCAAAACAACTTAACAGTGTCTTTTTTATGTCATCTCGTATGCTAATCAAAAAATGACTTCGATTTACAACGTTTATCTGGATAGACCGCACCTTATCTGCACATGCATCGGGCTTGATCTCTTGTCTCAATGGACACGAGCTGACTACAATTAGTTAACATCTGATCATTACAACTTTACATTGTGTTCACAGGTGAATACGATACATTCCACCATAGCCAGGGAAGAACATAATGAGCTAACGCGGATGTACACACAGTAAACACAACACAAGACTTATTGTTCCTTAGAGGGCGTGGTCGTCAACGATAAATAAGACAACATACACGTGTTTGATTCGATAGTTATTTGATTAGTATTAAATACTCTTACCTTTTACGTTAAGTTTGACTCGAGATAGAATACCATTCGCGTGAATCAGTGACTAGTTTCCTGGGTATGTGTGTATCTCTAGACAAAGCTCTTCCTGATGAAATCACCTTCCAACAAGGCAGAAAGTGCGTCACCACGTAAGACACTTCCGCTTCCGCAGTGTACGCGACATTCCATCTGGGGGATGTAGTCATTCTCATAGAAACGTAATGTCACTAAAGCGAACGTAAGCAAATCTAGAAGTCAAATGTCTTTATTTAAAGATAGCCTACTTATAAATATGCGAGGACACAGCGAATACTACAAATAAGGACCCAAAGAGTATTTAAATATTTTAATCCATATTTAAATAGGACAGAGTTCTATGTAGAACTGACAGATTAGTGTGTACAAAAATAAACCGTCATCCTTCTTTATATCTGAGGTAACAAACTCAGGCCCCTATATGGGCAGAGGGGCGATCTGAGGGTGACCAATCAACATTATTGATCATTCTTTACACACTTGCTTCTACACCCTGATCAGAAGTGATAACCCCGGTCAAACTCCATTCGTTTATGGTGCAGGACACAGAGAGGAAATACATACATAGATACAATCATTACAAAGTACAATCATCATGTGTACTGGGGAAAAATTAACCAAGGCATTTGAGAAAAAGTGCGATTATAATATTTGATATGGGGAAACACCATGAGGGGAGAGGGTGGGGAGGGCAGAGGGATCTATGCCTGCTTCTTGAATAATGCTACAACTGGTTGGGTGCTGGGTCATAAGTCTTGAAATATATATGTATGTGTGGGGTGCTTTTGAAAATTGTTGTGTTGCAAGCAATTAGCCACGTAATCTTCTGTAATCCAAATTAAAATAGCTCTTGGTAAGAAGGTTTTGTTGAGTGAACATTGTCCTTGAAGAACATTCAAAACTACCAGGAAAAGTCTGATCAGGTCAGGTGCAAACTCCAGGAGAACACTTTCAACAGACTGCTGTTGTCATCAAGGTCTTTGATTGGTTGTCCCCCCCCTGCCCAGTCACAGAATCAAGCAGAGCTTGGACGTGTGCCTCAGACTCCGGTATGCCCGCAGCCGGTCCTTCTTGCCCCCGCTGGCCGCGACCACGTGCGTGACCACGGGCATGCTGTCCACCGCCCGCCGCTTGTGCGCCCGGTGCAGCAGGATCCGGTAAACACCGGTGATGGCGCTCCGGCAGTCCTTGCCTTGGTTGTTGAGGATGTGCTCGGAGGTGATGCCCAGGCTGAGCAGGGCAGCCCTCACCTCCACCTCCTCCTCCCCCAGCTCCGCCGGCCCGCGCTCCGCCAGGTACGACGGCTCCAGCTGGAAGGGCTCCATTGCTCGGGGGAAATCCAGCGGCAGGAGCCAGTTGCAGGCCATCATCTGCTCCACGGTGCAGCGGTCGGACGGCTGAGGCTGGAGGATGCCCCGGATGAGGCGCTGGCATGCCTCCGGGACCCAGGGGGGGACGAGGTAAGCCCCGTCCAGGATGCAGCGCTTCAGCTTGGCCACCGTGTCTGCCCGGAACGGCATGGTCCCCGTCACCATGAAGAACAGCATGACGCCCATCGCCCACACGTCAACAAACACGCCCAGGTAGCGCTCGTCGCGGAACAGCTCCGGGGCGGCGTAAGGTGGGGAGCCGCAGAACGTGTTGAGGGTCTCGTCGCGCCGGCTCAGTGTGCTGAAGCCGAAGTCTCCCACCTTGACGCAGGTGCTGCAGGTGTAGAACACGTTCTCAGCCTTCAGGTCCCGGTGGATAATGCTGTTGTCGTGCTGGAGGACACAACCGCGAAACAAGGTGGGGGGGTAGATTAGATTAAGATAAAGATTAAATTCAAATGTCAACGTGTTGAGACACCTTGAGGCCACAAGAGGGCGAGAGGGCCAGATCATTGCAATCATCTCAGCCAATCCCTTTCATTCTCCATTCCATCTCCTTCTCTCTATTTTACTCTCTTCTTTAAGTGTTTATAGGAGGAGGGGAGGGCTGACCATGTGCTTGACGGCTGACAGGATCTGGGAGAAGACCATCTTGCTGTCGATGTCGGACAGCTTTCCCTCTGAGGTGATCTTGGAGTACAGCTCTCCTCCGGCCGCATACTCCATCACCAGGTGTAACCGTGACAACGTCTCCACCACCTTGGGGGGAGGCAGGGGTGTTCAGCCCCGCAAGAGACACAAGGGCATTGTACGGAAGGCGTTCAAATATGTGTGTGTGTGTGTGTGTGTGTGTGTGTGTGCTACCTCGTAGAGCCGTATGATGTTGGGGTGGTGGAGTCTGTCCATGCTGGAGATCTCTCTGGACAGCAGTCTCTGGGTCTTCTGATCCAGCTTGGTCTTATCCAGGATCTTGATGGCCACCTTATCTGGGGGAGAGAGAGCACAAGCATATATGCAACATATACAGTGAGTACATATTTTGGTTTGTATTTTTCATTATTTTATACATATAGTGCTTTTTATAAATAGTGCTTTTTATTAAGTTATCCATTCTCCTTTTTTTCATTATGACACCTTAAACTTAATATATTTAATAATACAAACATCTAATCCATGTGCAGATGGCAAAAGTACACACTTCCATCACTCAAGTAAAAATACAGATACTCATGTTTAAAAAGACGCTGGTGAAAGACGTTTTTTTAGAACCTTTGAGAAGGCCTTTGACTTTTGAGAGGGGCAGAGTACAATAGAGTTAGGTAGAGTCCTCATCAAGTACTCATCAATAATGCAATTTTTTTCAGTTTTTTTCAACCTGTAGAAACTTTTTTTTCTCATATTTTTTCAACCTGTAGAAACCTCTTTTGTAACTTGTGATCAACCTTTTGAAACTTTATTTACTTTTTAATATTGATCATGCCACCAAATACAGATTAAAACAAAAGTAAAAAGCCTGGATTTAAAATGTAATAAGTAGAAAGTACAGACATTTGTGTAAAACAAATTAATGAGTGAAAGTAAAAAGTTGTCAGAAAAATTGTGAGGTAAAGTACTGATACCAGAAAAGTCGACTTAAGTACAGTAACACTTTCTTATTCCCCTCTGTACACGTGGCAGCTGTGGAAACACACCAATCCACCCTGAAGCAACTGTTCCCCTGGTCCCCTGTCCCCCTGTTCCCCTGTCCCCCTGTTCCCCTGTTCCCCTGTTCCCCTGTTCCCCTGGTCCCCTGTTCCCCTGTTCCCCTGGTCCCCTGGTCCTTGGTGTTGATTGGGGATTAGCTGGGCTTTAAGAAGCCATCCCTCTGATTGAGTTCTCCTGTGGAGTCGTGGCTTCTGCGAAAAGCTCCCGTTTCTCTGAGAACACAACATCTTGCAGCAGGGAGATGAAGAGGCTTTGCTAATCATGGACAGATGCCCCATTAAATCATTAGACGTCAAGTGTGTGCGTCTTTTAACGTGAGATAATATTGACCTGAGGTAACAGAATCCACAAGAGATCTTTTGTGGTGCGAGCTGTGTGATTGTGCATTGACATGCATTATTAAAGCTGGGATTAGTGTAAGTTTCACTGTCGCCACGGCGTTCAGAGAGCGCTTTCACAATGCATCTGAGCCCTTTCTGTTTTTGCAAGGCCTGGCGAAAGACACACACAGACACCACACACACACACACACACACACACACACCTTTGATGAGGCAAGCAGCATTTCCAGCTGTCGTTAGGGAAACTACAGACACCTAATCTGTTTTCACAGGTTGACAGACAGCAGCAAATATACAGGCACAGAGGATACACAGACAGGTAGACAGACAGCTAGACAGACAGGTAGACAGACAGGTAGACAGACAGGTAGACAGACAGGTAGACAGACAGGTAGACAGACAGGTAGACAGACAGCTAGACAGACAGGTAGACAGACAGCTAGACAGACAGGTAGACAGACAGCTAGACAGACAGGTAGACAGACAGGTAGACAGACAGCTAGACAGACAGCTCACCTTTGGTGAGGGCATGGATGCCCAGTTTGACGTGGGAGAAGTTTCCGGAGCCGATCTCTCCCCGGACCTTGTAGAAGCCAATCCTCCGACCCACAGTCAGCTCCCGCACCACCCTGGTAAACACACACACACACACACTTAAAACAGTGACAGGAAGCTTACTGATCTGGTCCTATGATGAGTGCCACTGCTCAGAGACAGCAGTCCCCCCCAGGTACCGGTCGTCCTGGCACATGTCCAGGTTCAGTCTCTCCAGAGGGGTGAGGCGGCGGGTGGGGGCGCCCTCCTCGTCTGTGTGGATGTCAGAGCTGTCCTGTCGGCTCCATCCAGGCCCCCTCTGACCCCCCGCTCCCCCGGACGCCCCCTCCACCTGGCCCGTCATAGGGCTCACGGCTGTCATCCTCCCCAGGTCGCCCCGGGCGACGGCAGCTTAGTTCATGCTGAGAGGAGAGCGCCACCTGCAGGCCGGAGGAACACACAGCAGAGGAACCATGTGGAGAGGATGTGCTGCTGTTCTCCTGGACAGTCACCACCAGGTTCATCATGATACAGGCTGAGGAAGCGGACTGACTCCCACTGCCTACAATACACTACCCCACCCCTACCCCCACCCCTACCCCACCCCCCACAGCCCTGACCCCACCCCCTTTCTCGGTGTCCATCTGGCCCTAAGAACTGGAGAGCCCAGGTTTAATTGGCTCCTTGATTCCCTGGTTTATAAATAGATCAGAGGGAGGGATTGGGGGAGGGGAGGGGGAGACAGGGTTCTACTGAGGTCTTGATGATGTTGGCTCCCCCTCTCCCTCTCTCC
>NC_085045.1:576666-621666 GCF_963692335.1 Osmerus eperlanus | reverse complement strand
AGGCGGACCATCCCACACGGTGACAGAACCGTACGGGTTGTCATTGTCAGCTTGGAGTTCGCAAGCAGGGAGGCGAACAGCTTAACTTGTCTGTTGTTATTAAGAGAATACAGCAAATCATCCGCAAGCTCAGGTAGCGCTAGCTTCGCTTGTACAGCTTCTCTGGTTAGCTAGCGGAGCGTGTTGATTAGCTTGCAGGATTGACGCTACAGTAGATTCTTGTACAGCAGAATATTGAGCAGTTGACGCTACTTTATGGTACTGCCTCTTACCTTAATATACAGCCCGAGGACAGTGGAGAGACATGTTTTTACCGTGGACCGAATACACCTTCTCGAACGCCTTTCCGACCGGGCAGCGTCCTTACTGTTGTACCCTGGTCTTGAACGGCGTCTTGCACAGCGTTGGCTCTGCTGCAGGTAGCAGGGAATCCTTTTGATTGACAGCTGTTGCTGCCAATGATCAACCAGACACGGGGTGGGACTCGTTCTCGATTGAACCAATGAAGTGTGGGCCACGCTCGAGAGAGTTGGCATCACCGGAGCTCTCCATGGTCCTGCTAAGGTTAGCGCAACAATCTGCCAATATTTAATGTACGACTAAAATATCCAAAACAAACCACAAAGATGTTAACAAAGCTATCTGTACACGCTAACTGTACTATATCTAACTGAAATAATATCGCTACAATATCATACCAAGATTATTTTCTCCAACTAACCTATACAGAATAGACAGTCCACACACCATCGTCAAAACTTTATTGATAAGAAATTTTGTACTCCCTATACTTTTTACAAAAAGTCAAAAAAGTACAAATTGCCACAATTGGGAAGGAGATGAGACAATCAAATCAAATCAAATTTATTTGTATAGCCCTTTTTACACGCAAGCATGTCACAGAGGGCTTCACATACGCCCATAGAACTGCCCCTCAACCAACCTAAATCCTCAACCCACAATTCACACATTTCATTTATCATTTATTGACCATTTACTGGAAATAAAATCCTCCATCACATTCCTACTGTTTGTTAAGGGCAGCCATCAAAAGTTAAGCTGAATTCATAATCATCCAGCACCTTCACAAAATCAGAACATGGACTTTCTGTGCAACCGATTGGCCATTTTTCCACTGTTGTCTTCGAATCCAATATGAATCTGTATCTGTAGTTGACAGACAAAGCAGGGTCAAGCACAGGGGTAGGCACAGCTCAGTGGTTAGAGCATTGCACAGTCACACACATGCACAGTCTCACACTCACTTGTAACGCTCGTCCACAGGTATCTTGAGTTTGTCAGACACCAGGGTGAGGTACATCTCCCCAGGCTTCATGTCCACACCATCACACGTGCTCTTCTTGATAAACTCCACCTCCAGGTCTTTAGCTACGTTCTCCTTCTCCTCTGCCAGGACCAATAGAGAGGCAGACAGAAAGACAGGTTGACAAACAGATAGACAGACAGGCAGACAGACAGACAGACAGACAGGCAGATAGATAGATAGATAGATAGACAGACAGGCAGGCAGGCAGGCAGGCAGGCAGGCAGGTAGGTAGGTAGGCAGGCAGGCAGGCAGGCAGGCAGGCAGGCAGGCAGGCAGACAGACAGACAGACAGGCAGATAGATAGATAGATAGATAGATAGACAGGCAGACAGACAGACAGACAGGCAGGCAGGCAGGCAGGCAGGCATGCAGACAGGCAGACAGGCAGACAGACATGCAGACAGGCAGACAGGCAGACAGACATGCAGACAGGCAGACAGACATGCAGACAGGCAGATAGACAGACAGGCAGACAGGCAGACAGGCAGACAGGGTCCATCCTTACCCCTGATCATGGGCTCCAACACCGTTGCAACATAAATGATAAAGTCTCCTTCTGTGGCAGTGGACTTTATCTGCACCTTGAGGGCTGTTGGCATACACACACACACAATAAACACACACACACAATATACACACACAGGCTTGTTGGAATTATCTGACAATACTGTTTGTAGAAGTGCTGTGTTTGTAGGTGTGTGTGTGTGGTGTGTGTATGAAGTGTGTATCAAGTGTGTGTATGGAGTGTGTGTGTGTGTGTGGTGCTGCTACCGTATTTGACGGCAGGTTGGCAGGTCTCCTTCAGGCGCTGTTCCACAGTGACCGCTCTGCTCACGTCATTCCTGAAGGAGCTGCACTCCACTGCAGGACACACACAGGTGCCTCGCTCAGCCACGCGCTCCAGACATGCTTCTACACCGCACCAGCAGTGCTCCAGACATGCTTCTACACCGCACCAGCAGTGCTACAGACATGCTTCTACACCGCACCAGCAGTGCTCCAGACATGCTTCTACACCGCACCAGCAGTGCTACAGACATGCTTCTACACCGCACCAGCAGTGCTACAGACATGCTTCTACACCGCACCAGCAGTGCTACAGATCAGCTGTTTTGGGACTCTACCTACCTGACAGGCAGCGACACTGCTCTCCCACACAGAGGCGCTGCAGCTTGGTCTCCACCAGAGGAGAGAACATCCTGGAACACACTGCCTCTGGGGAGCAGTAGAGTGGCACGTTACATCACACCTCCTCATCCCTCCTACCTCATCCTCTCTTTCTCTCCCTTTCTCTCCCTACTCATCCCTCCTACCTCATCCTCTCATTCTCTCCCTACTCATCCCTCCTACCTCATCCTCTCTTTCTCTCCCTCCTCATCCCTCCTTCCTTCTAGCTCATCCTCTCTTTCTCTCCCTCCTCATCCCTCCTTCCTCCTACCTCATCCTCTCTTTCCTCCCTCAGCCCTTAGTCCCTCCCTCCTTCATTCTCTCTTCTCCCCCTCCCTCCTCCAGGCAGGCAGTGATTCAGTATGTGAACAGTATGTGTGAAGGCGAGGCAGGGGGAGGCAGGATGGAGGCCTACTTCTTGCCCGTAGCTCGTAGACTCTGAAGAAGCAGTCTGAGGCCATGCCCATCTTGAAGCTCTGCTGGAACCTGAATCCTACGCAGGCAAAATCAGTGGATGGCACCTACACAAGAAAAACACACACGCCAACCCACACACAGAGACAGACACACACACACACACAGAGACAGACACACACACACTCACACACAGAGACAGACACACACACACTCACACACAGAGACAGACACACACACACTCACACACAGAGACAGACACACTCACACACAGAGACAGACACACACACGCTCACACACAGAGACAAACGCACACACACATTCATTGAAATCATACTGAGTACCATGTTGGATAGTTGTTACTTTTTGTGTCTGGTAAATACAAAACGTTCTCTGACTCTAACCACCAAAACACAGTTAGAACTCTGTGCTCTTCTGATCCGTGATCTGATGTCGTTCCACACGCCATTATCATTAGTTGCTTTGGTTAAATGCATGAAATGTTTTCAAATATAATATAAAGAAATAAGATAAAAGATGTTGTGGCGGGAATAAGTAACTCACAGAAGCGAGCTGGATGGTGAGCAGGTCTCCGCTGATCTCGTAGTCGTCCATCACAGCCTCCAGACTGTTCTGGAGCTGAGGAGAGGATGAGAAGGGTCAGGGGGGGTAGTGTGGGGCAGGAGGGGTAGTGTGGGGCAGGAGGGGTAGTGTGGGGCAGGGGGGTAGTGTGGGGCAGGAGGGGTAGTGTGGGGCAGGAGGGGTAGTGTGGGGCAGGGGGGGTAGTGGGGGGCAGGAGGGGTAGTGTGGGGCAGGGGGGGTAGTGTGGAGCAGGGGGGGTAGTGTGGGGCAGGAGGGGTAGTGTG
This sequence comes from Osmerus eperlanus, assembly GCF_963692335.1. Taxonomy (NCBI): domain Eukaryota; kingdom Metazoa; phylum Chordata; class Actinopteri; order Osmeriformes; family Osmeridae; genus Osmerus; species Osmerus eperlanus. The sequence continues at coordinate 617,892 of NC_085045.1, read as the reverse complement.
GGGCAGGGGGGTAGTGTGGGGCAGGGGGGGTAGTGTGGGGTAGGAGGGGTAGTGTGGGGCAGGAGGGGTAGTGTGGGGCAGGGGGGGTAGTGTGGGGCAGGAGGGGTAGTGTGGGGCAGGAGGGTAGTGTGGGGCAGGGGGGGTAGGGTGGGGCAGGGGGGGTAGTGTGGGGCAGGAGGGGTAGTGTGGGGCAGGGGGGGTAGTGTGGAGCAGGGGGGGTAGTGTGGGGCAGGAGGGGTAGTGTGGGGCAGGGGGGTAGTGTGGGGCAGGGGGGGTAGTGTGGGGTAGGAGGGGTAGTGTGGGGCAGGGGGGGTAGTGTGGGGCAGGGGGGGTAGTGTGGGGCAGGAGGGGTGGTGTGGGGCAGGGGGGTAGTGTGGGGCAGGGGGGGTAGTGTGGGGCAGGGGGGGTAGTGTGGGGCAGGAGGGGTGGTGTGGGGCAGGGGGGTAGTGTGGGGTAGGAGGGGTAGTGTGGGGCAGGGGGGTAGTGTGGGGCAGGGGGGGTAGTGTGGGGCAGGAGGGGTGGTGTGGGGCAGGGGGGTAGTGTGGGGCAGGGGGGGTAGTGTGGGGCAGGGGGGTAGTGTGGGGCAGGGGGGGTAGTTACATAGTCCAGATCCTCAGTAGAGGGCTGTACTCCTGTGGGCATCTGGATCTCCATCACAGTTTGAAGAGACTCCTCTGACTCGGGTTTGTACCTTTAAACACACACACACACACAGGCAGACACACACACACAGACACACATCTAGTGGTATCTTGATCAACAGGTAGATACATAATAAATTCTGTATTTCCACTGAAGGCTGCTCACTTAGCACAGGCGACGATGCGAGGGCTTTTCCTCATGAAATCTGAAGACAGATGTGCACAGTCACTACTCCATTCACTACAGGAAGAATAGAGACTAGGATAGTCTTACCGTGGGAGTCAGAGACTAGGATAGTCTTACCGTGGGAGTCAGAGACTAGGATAGTCTTACCGTGGGAGTCCGGATCAGGTCCTATCACGTTTATAGAGATGTCGAAGTTGCAGTTGTCACTTTTGTCTGTCAGTTTGTAATACAGGGTCCTCAACTGTGATCAGAGGAGAGGAGGGGAGGAGAGAGGAGCTGGTATTGTAGCTGAATACAACATCAAGTTTACTGATGGACATTATTACTGAAACTGATTTGACTCCAATCCTGGCTGTGTCATGTACAGAGGAGGGTATAGCTCAGTGGTTAGAGACTGCTAATGAAGTGGTTACAGGTTCAAGACCCCCTGTACTGTCCACTGCTTTGGAAAAAAAGCATCTGCTAAATGCAGATGTTGTAGCTAGGGAAACCAGATTACTTTACCAGCTGCAGATGTTGTAGCTAGGGAAACCAGATTACTTTACCAGCTGCAGATGTTGTAGCTAGGGAAACCAGATTACTTTACCAGCTGCAGATGTTGTAGCTAGGGAAACCAGATTACTTTACCAGCTGCAGATGTTGTAGCTAGGGAAACCAGCTTACTTTGACCTTAGAGAACCCAGTACCGCCTCCGATGGAAACCTTAACATCTTTTTCCTCCGTCAACTGGCAAAAGCACACACACAAGACAGTGTTTTCTTTAAAGGAGCGTTTGAAAAAATGGTTTTGTGCGTGGGGATGGATGCTATGGGTCCTAGTCTCACCTGGATGGGCCGGGCTACTGGTATCTTCTGTGTGAGCGTGACCTGGGGCAGGTCTCTCCCCCGGCTGTAGGAAACATCCACCTTCAGGGCCAGCCTGCTGCTGTCGGCCTGCAGGGTGTACTGGGTCAGAGCCCCCAGAGCCATCATCATGTCCTGGGGGAGGAGGAGGGGGAGGAGGAGGGGAGGAGGAGTAGGGGAGGGGGAGGAGGAGGGAGGAGGGAGGAGGGGAGGAGGGGAGGGGGAGGAGGAGGGGAGGAGAGGAGGAGGGGAGGAGGAGGAGGAGGGAGGGGGAGGAGGAGGGGAGGGGGAGGAGGAGGGAGGGGAGGAGGAGGGGAGGGGGAGGGGAGGGGGAGGAGGAGGAGAGGAGGAGTAGGGGAGGGGGAGGAGGAGGGGAGGAGGAGTAGGGAGGGGGAGGAGGAGGGAGGAGGGAGGAGGGAGGAGGGGAGGAGGGGAGGGGGAGGAGGAGGGGAGGAGAGGAGGAGGGGAGGAGGAGGAGGAGGGAGGGGAGGAGGAGGGGAGGGGGAGGAGGAGGGAGGGGAGGAGGAGGGGAGGGGGAGGAGGAGGGGAGGAGAGGAGGAGGGGAGGAGGAGGAGGGAGGAAGGGAGGAGGAGGAGGGAGAGGAGGAGGAGGGGAGGGGGAGGGAGGAGGAGGAGGGGAGAAGGAGGAGGGAGGAGGAGGAGGGGAGAAGGAGGAGGGAGGAGGGAGGAGGGAGGAGGGGAGGAAGGAGGAGGAGGGGGAGGAGGAGGAGGAGGGGGAGGAGGAGAGGAAGGAGGAGGAGGGGAGGAAGAAGGAGGAGGGGGAGGAGGGGAGGAGGGAGGAGGGAGGAGGAGGGAGGAGGAGGGAGGAGGAGGGGGAGGGAGGTGGAGGTGGAGGGGGAGGGAGGAGGGAGGAGGGAGGAAGGAGGAGGAGGAGAGGAAGGAGGAGGAGGGAGGAGGAGGGAGGAGGAGGGAGGAGGAGGGAGGAGGAGGGAGGGGAAGGAGGGAGGAAAGAGGTATAAGAGAAAGATTCTGATATAGCATGTGCGTGTGTGTGCGTGTGTGTGTATGGGTGTGTGTTTGTGCGTGTGCACGCGTGCGACGGTGAGACACACCTGTGCAGACTGGAAGCCTCCATAGTACTGTTCCTCTGTCAGCCACCTGACCACCGGCAGGGCGTAGCTCATCTTGTTCTTCAGCAGGGCGCTCAGCAGGACGTAGCTGGTGAGCTCCACTGTGTGAGGAGGAAGCTGTTCACCCACCTTCACATTCTCCTGCCAGTACCTCACGTAAACTGGGTTCCCTGCACCACACACATAATCATACGATTACTATGGCAGAATATTTCTCTCTTTGTTTTTTGCCTCTTGTGAGCAACACAGGTTCTGTCTGACCGAAGGAAACGAGACAGACAGACAGACAGACAGGAGGACAGACAGGAGGAAAGATAGACAGACAGACAGACAGACAGACAGGAGGACAGACAGACAGACAGACAGGAGGACAGACAGACAGACAGACAGACAGACAGACAGACAGGAGGACAGACAGACAGACAGACAGGAGGACAGACAGACAGACAGGAGGACAGACAGACAGACAGACAGGAGGACAGACAGACAGACAGACAGGAGGACAGACAGACAGACAGACAGACAGACAGGAGGACAGACAGACAGACAGACAGACAGACAGACAGACAGGAGGACAGACAGACAGACAGACAGGAGGACAGACAGGTCATCAGGACCTTTCTCTCTGGAGGCCTTCTCCAGATCCTTGTACAGAATGTTTGCTACTGGGTTCTTTAGATCCTGCAGCAGGAGAGCGTAGGCAGCCACCGCCCTCACATAGATACTCTTGACCCCTTGTGCATTCTGGGAAACATAGTCTGCAGCACGCTTCAGACTGTCAGAAAAGTCCTGGGAGGGGTGAAAGGTTGTGACAATGTTGTGACATCATTTCACAGGCCAGTTAAGGCCTGTTCATATGGCCTCAACAACACACACCAACAATGTTCAACAAACAGCAAACGTTCCACTGTTGGCTGTTGGGTTTGGACTGTTTGGAAACATGACTTGTGTCTGAAGAGAAGACCTCAAACTGTTTCAACCTTCAGGTGCAGCTTATTGTTGTCCAATTCCGTGACCGTCTTGATGCCGATCATGACGAAGGAGGTGATGAGGATCCGGAACTCAGGACTGCCCTGTTTCACATCCTGCATGGAGAAGGCCCCAGCACACACACACACCATACACACACACACCATACACACACACATCATACACACACACATGGGAGTCAGGTGGCTGAGCGGTCAGGGAATCGGGCTAGTAATCTGAAGGTTGCCAGTTCGATTCCTGGCCGTGTCAATTGACGTTGTGTCCTTGGGCAAGGCACTTCACCCTACTTGCCTCGGGGGGAATGTCCCTGTACTTACTGTAAGTCGCTCTGGATAAGAGCGTCTGCTAAAATGACTAAATGTACACACACACATACCTTAGTAACGTAAATAATGTACAGCCTTCTTGGCAAGATGTATGGATCTGTGTGTGTGTGTGCGTGTGGTGTGGTGTGTGTGTGCGTGTGTGTGCGTGTGTGTGCGTGCGTGTGGTGTGTATGTGTGTGTGTGTGTGTGTGCATGCGTGTGGTGTGTATGTGTGTGTGTGTGTGTGTGCATGCGTGTGGTGTGTGTGTGTGCTTCCCAGATGCAGGGGGTCACCTACAGTAAACTTGGTGTCAGGGGAGTCCTCCACGAACGAGCCGTCCGCAACCTGGGCTGTGTCCACCAGCCAGGACAGGGTTCTGGACATGGAGTCATAGTCCGCTGAGCCGAAGTCCATGTAGCTCGCCACCTGGCCCATGGTCTTCATCACTTGAGATGTCACCCTGCAAGACAGGCAGACAGACAGGCAGGGAGGAAGACAGTCAGGCAGGGACACAGGGCTGGCAGACAGACAGACAGGTAAGGAGGCGGGCAGAGACAGACAGACAGGTAAGGAGGCGGGCAGAGACAGACAGACAGGTAAGGAGGCGGGCAGAGACAGACAGACAGACAGACAGACAGGTAAGGAGGCGGGCAGAGACAGACAGACAGGTAAGGAGGCGGGCAGAGACAGACAGACAGGTAAGGAGGCGGGCAGAGACAGACAGACAGACAGACAGGTAAGGAGGCGGGCAGAGACAGACAGACAGGTAAGGAGGCGGGCAGAGACAGACAGACAGACAGAGAGACAGACAGGGTAACTCACAAGGTGCTGGGCCCCTTCTGCTTCCACATGCTGTAGCTCCCGTCTCGATTGATGAAGGACTTGACGCTCACGATGCCTTTAGGAGGCAGGAGGCAGGAGGCAGGAGGCAGGAGGCAGGAGGCAGGAGGCAGGAGGCAAGAGACAGGAGGCAGGAGGCAGGAGGCAGGAGGCAGGAGGCAAGAGACAAATGTAGGAGGCAGAAGGGAGAAAGGAGGCAGGTCAGTATTAACACTTGCTGATTTTAGATAAACATCTGAGAAATAAAGAGACACAGAGAGAGACACAGACAGAGAGAGAGAGAGAGGAGAGAGAGAGAGAGAGAGAGAGAGAGAGAGAGAGAGAGAGAGAGAGAGAGAGAGAGAGAGAGAGAGGAGAGAGAGAGAGAGAGAGAGAGAGAGAGAGAGAGAGAGAGAGAGAGAGAGAGAGAGAGAGAAAACCATGAGTAAAGCAGAGAGGCCAAACTAAAAGCACGTCTCCCCCACCCTCCTTCATCTTCTTCTTTATGTTCCCTGGGCTGATGGGTTCGTGGGGGTCCAAGGTCCCCCAGCGACCCAGCTTCTCCAGGAAGTGGAACACGTAGTAGTATGGTGTGACCCTGAGCACATCCATCTGACCAGACCCCATCGGGACATTCAGCAGCTTCTCCAGTCCCTTGGGCTCTGCCACGATGGCCAGGATCTCCCCCAGGACCTCTCCTGCAGGGAGGGACAGGGAGGGGGGGTTACAGCAGGGTTCTCCTGCCCTGTTCCTGGACAGCTACCTGCCTGCCTAACCCTAACCCTGCCAGTAGGTTTCTCCACCAACATGAATCTAGCACACCTGATTTTAGTAATCAGCTGGCTGATCAAGTAACTAGTGTTGTGGTTGAAGCATAACCCAACAGGCAGGTAGCTCTCTGGGAAAAGGGTTGGAGACCCCTGGGTTAGAGGTTTAAATCCTGTCCCCCTTGTGTGTGCGTGTGTGTGTGATAAATCAGTACCTGTCATAAAGTACCTGATATGATCAGCTGTCGGTCCACCGAGGTGTAGGGGACGACCTGCTCAGGGACCCAGTACTTCATCTGCACTGAGCTGATGGAACTCCCTGAAGACACAACACACAACAACACAACACACAACAACACAACAACACACGACAACACAACAACACAACACACAACAACACAACAACACAACACACAACACACAACAACACAACAACACAACAACACAACACACAACAACACAACACACAACAACACAACACACAACAACACAACAACACAACACACAACAACACAACACACAACAACAACACACAACACAACACACAACAACACAACAACACAACAACACAACACACAACAACACAACACACAACAACACAACAACACAACAACACAACACACAACAACACAACAACACAACAACAACACACAACACAACACACAACATCACAACAACACAACAACACAACAACACAACCACACAACACACAACACCACACAACAACAAACAACACAACAGCAACAGGATTACAGGAGATGCAAACGTAACACACCTGTCGGAAATGTTTTTGTACCCAGTAAGATCTCAAAAGCATCAAATCCACATCAGTGTAAATGTATTGAGGCAGTTTCCCTGCGTCATCATCGCCGTGCAGGCAGTGTTAGCCTCCGTGCTTCTCAACACTTTAATAATAATGTGACCAGTCGTGTGGTAGCACTCCAACACCTACCGTACAGGGCTCTGGGGTCTAGGTTCTTTACTTCCAACTTCTCCGTCAAGACTCCCTCAGGCTGGAGGGATCGTAAAATTAACAATCATAATACTTCACAAATAATCATTTTAATAATATTTCTCAGAAGGATCCAATCTCTGCCATGATCAACTTTCCACACACTGCAGATGGCAGTTGAAGCAATCATTGTGTGAAGGGGAAAAAACACACACACAAAAATAAATTATATTTATAAAATAATAACATAATAATTGTGTCCTTGTGACTGAGAGCAGACCTTGACATAAAGAGTCTTCTGTACTGTGTCCAGGACGCCCTGAGAGGTCTGCAAGGTGAAGGTGAGCTGATGTCTTCCGCTCTCAAACGCCAGCAGGGTGAAGGTGACTGGACGGACAGAGTCTTGCTTCAAGGTGGACATTGTGCACTTGGTGGTCCAGAGCCTGTCCTTGTCCACGCTGTGCCCCTGGTACAGACACACGCCTGGGCCCGCCGTCAGGGTCACGCAGAACTGACAGAGACAGTGAGGAGGGAGACAAGACAGGTTAAAGTGGCCTGCTGTCCTCTGGTTCCCTCTCTCTTTTTGTCTCTCTCTCTCCCCGTCTCTCTCCCCGTCTCTCTCTCTCTCTCTCTCTCTCTCTCTCTCTCTCTCTCTCTCTCTCTCTCTCTCTCTCTCTCTCTCTCTCTCTCTCTCTCTCTCTCTCTCTCTCTCTCTCTCTCTCTGGGCTGGGTCAAGCTGGGGTCAGGGATACCGACCTGCAGGTCATGCGTCTGCTGGTTGTAGACGGAGCCGCTGAGCTGGAGCTGTTCCCCCCGGACCATGGAGTAGGGCAGGGGCACATCCACACTCACCGGCTGGGTGACGGAGATCTGCTTGGGCTCTGCCACACAGAGGCCTGGGGGCAGGGGAGGGGGTTTGGGGGTAGTTTGATGGAGAGAGGGAGAATTGAGAGAGGAAAGGGAGGGGCAGGGGGGTTGGTGGGGCGATGGTTGAGAGGGTGAGGGGTAATATTAAGGAAAGATGGTTAGGGGAAGATGGTTAGGGGAGGGGTCAATACACCTTAGGAAAAAAGTCACAGTGTTGAAGCCCTGTAGGGTTGCAGTACCACAACCTGCTACTAGGTGGCGACTGTGATCTATTTTCTGGTGAACAGCCTTGAGTCCAGACCTATCTTAAAGACACAGCTGAACCACGGACCACCTCACTGAGACCAGGAGGGGAGGAGGAGACAGGGAGTGGACAGGATATGACATAATATTAAGTGAGGATATGACATCACAGTACCGTTGGCAAACATGGCCACCGCTGAGATCTCCCATGTGGTCAGAGAGTCTGGCAGCTTGACAGGTAAAGTCAACACCCCAGCCCTGGGGGGGAGGGAGGGAGGGGTGGGGAAGGGTGATCGGGGGGTGAGTGCAGTGATCCTTTTAAAAAAAGTATAGTACTGACAGATACAGACAGGTCAGATAGGTGAAGCTCTATAGATCCATGGTGTATCCAGTGTGTGTTTGTGTGTGTTTTGTCCTTACCTAGCGACATGGACCTCAAACAGCCAACTCTCTGGGAAAAAGCTTCTCACATACTTGGGAGTGTTGTCAAACACTGTCTCCAAATCTACACACACATGCATACACACACACATACACACACATGCACACACACACAGCTGGAGTTATCAGCCATAGCAAGGCATTGATATTTTCTGGAAATGTTGACCTAGTGACCTAGCCCTAACCCTTAACCTGCCCCAACAGTGACTAAGACCAGCCCGTTGAAGACACAGAAACTCACCGGCCCTCGCATTCCACAGCTCCGTGTCTGGTTGGTGTTTAGCAAACTCACAGCACTCCACAAACACCTGCCGGGCCCTCTGCACAGACAGAACTTTGTACACCGTGTGGCCCTCCTTGGGGAGGAACTTGAGGCGGTCGGAACAGTGGACGTACACCGGGTGGTGATTCAGGCCTGCCCAGCAGAAGGCGACATACTCCAGGTACAGTTTAGCTGCGGATAACACGCCCGGTAGAGGCAAGAGACGGGTAAACACCACGGTACAGGGTCACGTGACTCGTACACATTTGCTGTTTGTTGTCAGCGTGTTGTGGAGGAGTACGGATGGTCGATGGTTGACCTACATTTGTCTTTCTTCATCTCATAGGTGAGCGACCGTTTGGGCCGGACCAGCTCCTGACAGACGTCCTCTGAGCATGAGAGGTCAGGTGGGGGTCAAGAGGAGACAGACAGGTCAGATGGGGGTCAAGAGGAGACAGACAGGTCAGATGGGGGTCAAGAGGAGACAGACAGGTCAGATGGGGGTCAAGAGGAGACAGACAGGTCAGGTGGGGGTCAAGAGGTGACAGACAGGTCAGGTGGGGGTCAAGAGGTGACAGACAGGTATAAAATATATATATATCATGACCATGGCCAGGAGTGGTACTGCACGTACCGTGTGATGGGATGGCCTTGGCGTTGGCGTTGGTCATGAAGGTGAGACCAGCCAGGCGGAAGATGTCTGCGATGTCTTTACCCCCGCCTCCTCCACAGCCTGGGTCACTCTTCTCAATGTGGCGTAGCACCTAAACACAGGGGTCAGGAATCGGATGCGATTCAGCGTCATCCGAATCTAACGCATATGACATCAGTTAGATTTGTGTGTCCAGTGCAGAGGGGCGGGGTTAACGGGCCTCACCTTGGCCATCGGGTTGACCCGGGAGGAGCGGAGGCCCTGCAGGGCCATGTCCGTGGCCGACAGCGCCACCAGGGCCTCGGTCCCCGTCCTCACCTGCAGACTGACGCTGGAGCCGGGCTGCGCCTGCTGCGTCGCCACGTAGGACAGCTCTGCCTGGGAAACACACACACACACCAGGAACCTGTCAGCTTAGGTGGAACACCTCATCCAATCAGGAGAGGCTTTTAACCAAACACACAAACATGGATGGTGAGTCACTAGCCAGTTCCAGGTCTGTTCCAGGTCACCAGCCGCAGTCACAGCTCTAGGCCATGGTCCTGTTAGGGTTATGACCACAAGCTAGACGCTAGGTGCTGAGCTAGGCTAACCTGGAGCCCGTTCATGCAGTTAGCCTTGACCCCAAGCCACACAGAGTCTGCCACCAGCTCAGTGGCTCCCTCGCCGTGCAGGACGTAGTAGACCAGCACGCGGATGGACGGCACCATCCGAGGGGTCACCTGGAACCTCAGGGCCTGCACCGAGCCCCCCACGTGCGGCTGCGTGTCGGACGCTTCCACACGACCGTTAGAGATCACCTGGAGCCCCGAGAGAGGGAGGACACGTCATGGTTTGTGTGATGGGTGTTTGTTACATATTATATAGGTTTGCTTGATTTTCATCCAAAGCCACGAACAAACAGTGCATGTAGAGAGCAGATCTGCAGAGGGCAGATCTGCAGTCTGCAGAGAGCAGATCTGCAGAGTCTGCAGAGTCTGCAGAGAGCAGATCTGCAGAGGGCAGATTTGCAGATCTGCAGAGAGCACTATAAACACGGCGTATCAAACATGGTGAGCTCAGGTGCCCTACTCACCAGGTAGCTGACGCTCTTGATGTTCAGGAAGGCGGCAACACTGAATACCACATCGATGTTGGCCTGTGTCCCGACCTCCAGGGTGTTCAGATTGGGGGGGACGCTAATGTAGAGGTAGCGTTTCTTGGGAGAGTTGTACACCGTGGCCTCCAGAACAAACTCAGCCTGGCTCTGAGGGGGCAGGTAACTGTCGTCCGTCTTGAACTGAAATCAAAAGTCAGTTCGTGTGATGACGATACTGTCGTCTCCCCTGTGCAGTTCATTTATTTGTTTTCGGCAATATGGTAGTTTTTGGGGGTTGGTAGGTGTGACTTCAATGTGCTTACAAATACATATCTGAATTAAGTTTACATCTTCAATAATAATATCTTAATGACTTTAACATCTAAATGTAAACCCAGGTAGATGTTTGACATCTTTGGAATTCAAGACAAAATGTAATATATCAATATCTGTGTTAGCAGAGGCCAGCTACGGCTAATTCAGAGGTCTCTGGGTAGGAGCGAGGCCTGTCCAGTAGATGGGAGACCAGGAGAGATGGGAGACCAGGAGAGATGGGAGACCAGGAGAGATGGGAGACCAGGAGAGATGGGAGACCAGGAGAGATAGGAGACCAGGAGAGATGGGAGACCAGGAGAGATGGGAGACCAGGAGAAATGGGAGACCAGGAGAGATGGGAGACCAGGAGAGATGGGAGACCAGGAGAGATAGGAGACCAGGAGAGATGGGAGACCAGGAGAGATGGGAGACCAGGAGAAATGGGAGACCAGGAGAGATGCGCTCACGTTGATCCTGGCGGTGAGGGTGTTGGCCGGCCAGTTACAGATGAAGTACGCCACGCCGTCAGAGCCCGTCTTCGTTTTCTGCTGGGCGCAGTCCAGCCTCTCCGTGTCCATGGAGACAGTGGTTGCCATGGCTTCCAGCAGTTTGACAGGTACCCGGGCCACGGGCTCACCCAGAGGATCCAGCACCAGCATCTACACCAGAACCACACCAGAACCACACCAGACCCACACCAGAACCACACCAGAACCACACCAGAACCACACCAGACCCACACCAGAACCACACCACACCAGAACCACACCAGAAACACACCAGACCCACACCAGACCCACACCAGAACCACACCAGAACCACACCAGAAACACACCAGAACCACACCAGACCCACACCAGACCCACACCAGAAACACACCAGAACCACACCAGACCCACACCAGACCCACACCAGAACCACACCAGACCCACACCAGAACCACACCACACCAGAACCACACCAGAACCACACCAGACCCACACCAGAACCACACCACACCAGAACCACACCAGAACCACACCAGAACCACACCAGACCCACACCAGACCCACACCAGATCACACAGGGCACACTAGGACATATCTATACCAACCCCCCAGGTCTGTCTACTGAACATCACTCTCCTTCATTACATGTGTGCAGGACATGTCCCACACACATTTCGAGAACAGCTAATGTGTCCCTTCCACTTTTATTAAGTCCTTCTAACAGCATGATCCTCAGCTACGCCCCGTTACGGAAGACTGTGATGGTGATGATGGTGATGATGATGTCCTACCCTGATTTTGTACGGCAACAGGGGTTTGATGAAGAGCGGTGTGGCCAGGAGCTTCATGGTGTATGGAGACTTCACAAACTTCACGGTTGTCAACTCAGCTTCCTGGGAGAGACCACCTGAGGCGAGGGGGGAGGTGTGTTGTCATGTTCCAGTTTAGAGGCAGACGTCAGATCTGGTGCTGTGTGGGGTCGGTGACTTACCGGTTCTTTCCGTCACGCTGACCGCAACATACAAGTTTTCTTTTCCAAACATCTGCTCCAGGGTCAGTGGACTCTCCTGGTGAGCCAAGACACGCTTCACGTTGACTGTCGTTTCCATCGTCCCGTCGTCCTGCAACTGAGAGGCAGGAACTTTGTTTATACACCGCCCTCAGACACGAGGCAGTGTGCTTTACATAGAACCATGTTCTACAGTAAACACAGGATGTTGAAGCGTGAGGAGACACGTGACTGAGCGTGGGGAGAGACCTGACTGAGCGTGGGGAGAGACCTGACTGAGCGTGGGGAGAGACCTGACTGAGCGTGGGGAGAGACCTGACTGAGCGTGTCTCACCTCGGTTCTGACGATGGAGCCGGACAGGACGACCGGAGTGTTTTTGCCGCTCACGTAACCATACCTCAGGTAGACTATCGCGTCGGAAACAGGAGCTCCGTGGACGTACCTACAACGCAGTACATGTCACACACACACACACATACACACATGGTAAACACACACACACACATGGTAAACACACACACACACACATGGTAAACACACACACACACACACACATGGTAAACACACACACACACACGCACACATTGCTCTGTCCTCCAACCCACCTGCCGACGACCTTGATTTTGAATTGTTCAGCGTTCCCGTAGCTCAGGTAGTTGGACTCTGGCAGGATCTGGATGGCGATGCTGGGTAGAACTGAGACCAGGGGAGAGGACATTCAGACTGAGCAGGACCCCTGGCCTGAGACCAGGGGAGAGGACATTCAGACTGAGCAGGACCCCTGGCCTGAGACCAGGGGAGAGGACATCCAGACTGAGCAGGACCCCTGGCCTGAGACCAGGGCAGAGGACATTCAGACTGACCAGGACCCCTGGCTCTGCTCTGTTCTGACGCCTCAGGATGGGAACTATGACCCCCTGGTTAATTGTAGCAGGGGCGTAGGTTTCATTATATGTTACACACTGTGTGTATCAATAATTCAATCATGAAAATGATACATTATACAACCACTGTCCCTCACACCTTTTACTAACAACATTATATTTAACGGCTGCATCCTCAGTTATTAAAAAAGCCTGTCCCCGCCCACGTTTGAAAACAGACCGAGCCCCCCCCGGGCCGTTGGCATGACGCCGGCCTACTCACCGTATTCCTTGATCTCGAACTGAGCTCTGACCGAGGTGACCAGAGGTGCCCCGTACGATGCCTCCACGGACCACAAGCCAAACCTGCCATCACATGTCAACATCACATACAGAGACCACTGCTGTCAGTGTGCGGATTGGGATTCTAGGTTCAGACCTTAAGGAGGGCTCAATGGGGGTCATGATGTGTCTTGCACTGTAAAAACCCCTGCTTAATCACACATTTTACCTTGATAACAATTAATACATTGTTTTAACAATTAATTAATAATAAATAAACATTTATTATTTAATATTTAACATATTAAATAATAATTTATTTTAAACATTGTTTTGACATTGGCTAAACTCAAACCCAAAACCCAACCCAGGTTACCCTAACAGTCATAACCCTCTCAAAACTTCTCTCTCCTCATGAGTTATAACATCTCTGCGGAACATTCCTTCTACTTCTCTGGGAGAATGAAGCTGTGTCGCCTAAATGTTCCTGGAAACATTTAATTTAGGAAAAAACACATAACATCTACATGGTCTTGATTTCCTGTCCTCTTTCTCATCTGGTTCTCTCTGTCTGTCTCTTTCTCTGTGCTGACTCCATCCAGCTTTCTCTCTCGTTCCTCTCTCTCTCTCTCTCACTCTCTCTCTCTCTCTATCCTCCCCAGTATAAATCTGCTGTGCCCAGTAATTTTTTTTTTTACAATTTTCTTCATTAGTCAGTGCATTAATTTAGATTGATAATCCTGGAAAAAATGTACACAGTATCCCAATCAACGCCAGGGGGGTATTCCAGAAAGCAGGTTATGCAACTTAACTGGGTATGTTAACCCAACAGCTGATTTGCAATGTTGCTACAACGCTGAGTGTCAGCTGGGGAGTTAACTTACCCGGGAATGTCACATGACCTGCTTTCTGGAGTACCCCCCAGGTGTCGGACTCAGCACACAAGTCAGAATTGAGGTAGGCTAAGAAAACATGACAAAACTAAAGATCGTTTCTAAATGATAGGCCTACCGATCATCTTATTTTGACTAAAACATAAAAAAAATATTACATGAAGCTCAAAAAAACAGTATTTGCACTCAAATGAATGCGAGCGCTCGCATTAGCTATTGGTGTCCCTGCCAAAGCTGATATAAAACTTGCGTCCCTGAACTGTTCTATAGTGGGTTAAGCAAGGGGAGTTTCTATAGCCTAGTAGTGCATTGAGCGCAGATTGAAATAAAAAAAGGGAATGAATTAGGGGCCTGTACCTCAGTAGAGTTTTATGTCTAACAACGCCTCTGGGTCTGAGTAGCCTACTACAACACTAGTGTGTACTTCCTCTCAGGATGAAGCTTACTTGGGTTTGAGGGGTATTTTGAAGGGGTCCTGCAGAGACGGAATACCCTGACTGTTCTGCAACTCCACCGTCTCCACGATCTCCTCATCTGGATCCTGCGGAGAGACAGTTCTGTTCTAGCGTGTTCTGCGTTCTGCGTTCTGGAAGGGGAGAACTATGAGAGGTCACTCACTCTGAAGGTCACGAACACGTTACGCTTGGCTGTGGTGAGATCCTCATTCAGGGAGAAAGCCCGGACCTTCACTGTTCATACACACACAAACACACACACAGACATAAAGTGACTACAGCATGGTTATACATCGCTGGCATTATAATGCATATAAACATGAGCCCTCTCTCCCTCCCTCTCCCTCCCTCTCCGTCCTCCCCCTCCCCTCTCTCTCCCCCCCCTCTCTCCACCTGACTGTTGAGGGGTGTACAGCGGTTTGTCCGTCTGTATAAACAGGAATCCGCTCCTCCTGGAGACAGGGATCTCAACAGAGTTGCTGAACTCGTTGGTCTGAGCAAAGAGGATGACGTGGGTCGCATCTTTCACCAGCCCCCTGACCTGGGAGGGCACCAGGAGGGTTTTAATCACCATTTCATACAGTCAAACAAGGTATACTTACACTAAGTGACAATAAATAAATACCGTAAAAAGCTATTCCAAACAAAAAATACAAAATACAAAATAAAGAAACACAGAATGAAAAGTTTTACAAACTTCCAGTACAGGTACAGTCTCTCAAATATCAAATGTCTCAAATCAGGTATTTCCTTCTTCTAAAGCACAATTATTATATTTTTTTTTAACCTGCTGTTTAAAATTTCACAACTTCAGAGTCCAGTAAGGTCGAACGTTGCCAGGACAACACTACCTGGTGGCCGCACTGCACTAATACCTCCACTTGGGGGCGCTGTCAGGCCAAAAACTGTCCTAGGTAGGAAGTTTTGTATTTAGTCCTATTTAAATCAATTTATTCTACTCTACGATTTGAAGTTTTCACTCGTTCGATAGCAAGTGCTAGCTAACTAGCTTTTTCCGTTGAAAATAAAAGTAACTCATTTGGCATCAATTTTAACAGACCGGGAAGGCAACACGTATAGTATTCTACCTGCGCGCGTTGCTGTCTCAGGAATGTCGAACGAGTGAAAATTTCAAATCGTAGAGTAGAATAAATTGATTTAAATAGGACTAAATACAAAACTTCCTACCTAGTACAGTTTTTGGCCTGACAGCGCCTCTGGGCTGTGAGCTTAGTGAGACATGGAAGTCCCTTCTGAACAGGAGAGGAAGGAAAAGGATAGTGTGGAGGGTTCAAAGAGTTTCTGCTGTAATGTTTCCCATCGTGTTGCAGTATCCGCACAGTGACATGGGGGAGATTCGAACCTCCAACCTTTACATCTCCAGACAAACCACCACCTACCCCAAAACACCTGTCCTCTCACCTGTAGACTGATGGTCTGCTGGTGGGAGGAGCCTTTCGTCAGGGTGACAAAGGCCTTGTCGTAGACCTTGGCGTCTCTCGCCAGTGAGCTCTTCAGCTCCAGGTACACCTGCACGTCATCAGTGTAGTGCATCACCTGCACCATCACGCGCTCGCTGGCCTCCAGGCGCCAGATCTTAGGGGCCGTGATCAGGTACCTGCAGGGGAACGCTGGGTTGAGAAGGTCGCAGGTCGAAGGTCGATCGTTTGAGAAGGAAGAGATGCCCTGTGATCCACACTCTCGCTCAGCGTGACACACTCTTACACACACTGTCAATACACACTCTTACACACACTGTCAATACACACTCTTACACACTCCCTTACACACACACTGTCAGACACACACTTTTACACACACTGTCAGACACACACTCTTACACACTCCCTTACACACACTGTCAGACACACACTTTTACACACACTGTCGGACACACACTCTTACACACTCCCTTACACACACAGTCAGACTCACACTTTTACACACACAGTCAGACACACACTTTTACACACACTGTCAGACACACACTCTTACACACTCCCTTACACACACTGTCAGACACACTTACGATTTGGAGTCCTGTGTCTCCGCCAGGCCCAGGAGGAGGAAGCTCAGGAGGAGGGTCCTCATGGTCGTCACACACACACACACACACACACACACACACCGCTGACAGCAGGGAGGAAGGGAGATACTTCTGTCTATCCAAGAGGTACACACACACGGCCGGGACCAGAGGAATGGAGATGTGTTTCGGTCTGAGAGGAGCAGCTCTCTGAGGTGACCCTTCTGCGCCCCCCAACCCAGCCTGGCTGGGTTAATGATTCCAACAGGAGAGGGGGGGGGGGGGAGGGGGGGTAGCTTCTCTTCAGCCCTCCTGATCTGAGATGCATCTCTGCAGCTGTCGTCTGTTCTTGTCCTGATCACACACAAACACACCTCCCACACACAGACACATACACCTCCCCCACACACAAACACACACGCATACATACATACATACATACATACATACATACATACATACAATCGTAGACAGACACACACACACTCACTCACACACACACAGGTAAGATGCAGTTTTGTGGGTGTGTTTTCAGAATGGAGTTTCAAGGATTGCAAAATAATCTGTGTGAAAGTCCATCAGCTGAACAAGGTTCAAGTCTAAAACCTCTCATTTGCGTTTGTTTAAACGTCCACAAACAACTGTGTTGACACAGTTAGATAAAGTTAGATTTACGAAAAATCACACGCTTTTTCTCAGGAAAATTCTCACAATCAATGGATTTTGCAAACATTTGTCCCTCCCACACACACATACACACACGCAGAAACAAGAATCTACAGATACACACCCAAGTCAAGTCTTTCTTTTGTTATAGTAATATTTATGGTATATTTGTCACAATAATTCAGTAAAAACATTGTGTGTTGCATTTGACAGCAAAGGCTAAGCAATCATTTACTTGGAGCATTAGCTGCAACACAAAGTGGTCGATATATAAGTAAACATAATATATACTGTTACACTTTTAGCATTTAAGTTATACATAACGTTATACTTACGTTATACTGAGATAAAGTGACCGTTTTGGAAATAGAGTACATCTTATCAATAACATATTTACATAGCTTGTACATTTTGTTTAAGTTATTTACACATTGTAAACTCCTCGGACAGTCACTGCACATACACAGCAAGGACTGGGCCAGTCCAGAGATATGCTTCATACACTGAAGTTAAAAATGACATGTTTTGAATTTCACTCAAACTTTGAGGAATTGTTTCTTCAACTCCTTCCTAGTCTGATGTGGTTGTGACGGCTCTACAGAGCATCACATGTACATAACATGTACAGAGCATCACATGTACATAACATGTACAGAGCATCACATCTGGGATCATCTTGGTTGTCTCCTGGCCCAGTGCCACATTAGATAGGATCTCTTTAAACAGGAACTACACACCCCAATTTCAGCCGAAGCCCACCCCTTCATGTTTATAGAAAAAAAGTGATTTGTCGGAATTAACACCGGGACTGTTTTTGGTGTGTCGTTACTCTTGCTTAATGCACGAGGGATCAGTGTGAAATCTCCTATCCCGAAACACAAATCAGGTTCAAACAAATTTACTTCCCTATACTGCCCCCTTGTGACACAGCAAATAAACAACAGCTTCAGAAGTTGTATGCAAAACCAGGACACCAGAATCAGAAACTGTTTCTACAGGTCAGTTCCCACTGCTCAAACAAACACCAACAGCTGCTGTGTGGTGTGTTGTGGTGGTGTGGTGGTGTGGTGGTGTGTTGTGTGGTGTGTTGTGGTGGTGTGGTGGTGTGGTGGTGTGTTGTGGTGGTGTGTTGTGGTGGTGTGTTGTGTGTTGTGGTGGTGTGGTGGTGTGTTGTGTGGTGTGTTGTGGTGGTGTGGTGGTGTGGTGGTGTGTTTTGTGGTGTGATATACCTGTCATCTTTCCTACCAGTGTGAACCAAGCAGCCAGCAGTAGTGTTTGGTGTTTGTTGGGGCCTACTGGTTGAAGTCGCAGGTTCAAATCCCCACTGTACATTGCTTTGGAGAAAAGGCGTCAAATAGACGTGATGTTGTGTGAGTCAGGCGGGATCTCCTCATCTCCCCCTGCCGCCTCACAGGCAGAGGGCAGTGTGTGTGTGAGGGTGTGTGTGTGTGAGGGTGTGTGAGGGTGTGTGTGAGGGTGTGTGTGTGTGTGAGCGCATGAGTGTGAGCGTGTGTGTGAGGGTGTGTGTGTGTGAGCGCATGTGTGTGAGCGTGTGTGAGCGTGTGTGTGTGTGAGCACATGTGTATCTGTCATCTTTCTATCTCTCTGTCTGCTTCAGATGTATACACCCTCCTACTCCTCTTCTCCCACCCCCCAGCCCCCAGCCCCCCTCCTCCCTCTAAAGCACCATGGTGGAGATGTGATGCACCAGCGAGGCAGGGTGCGGGTGGGGCACCTGGCTGAGGGGAGGGGGGGGCGGGGAGCGAGCCTGCAGCGCCCCCCCGACCCCCCCGACTCCCACCCCGACCCCCGCCCCCCCCGTGGGTCGATGCCGGGCGCTCTTCTGGTGCGCCCTCAGCCCCGCCAGCTGGGAGTAGGCACTCTGGCAGACGTGACACTTGTACGGGCGCTCCCCGGTGTGCAGCCGCACGTGGTTACGCAGCGTGGACGACTGGCTGAAGCGGCGGTTGCAGAAGCGGCAGACGAAGGGCTTGTCCAGCGTGTGGATGCGCATGTGCGAGCGCAGGTTGCTGCGGGAGTTGAAGCCGCGGTGGCAGATCACACAGCGCATGCGGCTGGCCGTCGCCAGGGACGAGGAGGAGGAGGAGGAGGAAGAGGAGGTGGAGGAGGAGCCATCGCAGAGGTGGAATTCATCTGGGAAGGGAGGGAGGGTGAGTGGAGGAGGGCTCTGTGTGTGTGTGTGTGTGTGTGTGTGTGTGTGTGTGTGTGTGTGTGTGTGTGTGTGTGTGTGTGTGTGTGTGTGTGAGAGTGTGTGTGTGTGTGTGTCAGACCCTCACCTGTCTTAATTTTCTTGCTCTGGTCCTCCTCAGTGCCCGGGACTCCAGGGATCCCCAGGAAGGTGTTGTGGGAGTTCCCATACCACACCAGCAGTTCCTGGTCTGGTGGGATAGTCTGCAGGGGGACACATGTTCAGAGGGTTATCTCCTTAATCTCAGCCCCAGAACTGGAGGCCCAGAGTGAGTGATGTGGGACGTGGTCCTCACCTCCACAGCCTTGTAGAAGATGCTGCCTCCCAGCTGCATCACCTCCAGGTTCTGCTCCTGCTCGTTGCGAGCGCACTTGATGTACGTCATCCAGCTTCGCTGGTCCTCTTGGCTGGCGTCGATGAAGTAGCGCACCGAGCCATCCTCGTTGAACACCTGCAGGACACCAGGGGTCAGGAGAGAGGTTAGGAGAGAGGTTAGAGGTCAGAGGTTGCGGCTCTGGGACCATGCAAGGAAACAGGTGTATCCTGACAAAAACCTGTCGTTAGCCGGGCATGCAGACCCACACACAAATGTCTACATCTGGAAGACTGTTAGTTTTTTTGTTTACCTCCCACATGAGGTTGTTGTTCTTGAAGAGGTCAACGTGCTCGGGGGAGATGACACGACCTGTGAAGGGCCCCATCTCTGTTCCCGCCTTGATCCACGTCTTAGAGAAGATGCCCAGGCCCTCACCGGGGACGGAGCTCTGGGCGATGATCACCTCGCTGGGGAGAACCAGGCTGGACAACTTCTGCACCTCTGGAGAGGAGGAGAGGGGAGTAGAGGAGGGGAGATGGGGAGGAGAGGAGAGGAAGGGAGGAGAGGAGGGGAGTCCAGTTAGCATGGTAAAACACGACTAAACTGCAACTTCATGAACAAATGTAACACTGTTCTGTAGATTAAAATGTGTTGAAAACTATAAAAAAAATATTGTACATCGTTCAATGTTGCGCAGTGTTTTGTGTTTTAGGCTGAGGACATACAAAGGCTATACGTGTTCGCTTTTTGCCCGTTGATATCTGAGTCTTCAAGTGAAAAGTCGATGGAATGTGATGTGGGCTTCACGAGAGAGCAGAGGTTTAAACTCCCGGTTCTCGTGCTGAATAGAGCGGTTTGTTCCGCTGCTGACGTGCTGGCTCTCAGCGCTCGTTAAAGGCAAATGGGGAGAGAAGGTTCATTCCAAATTCATTATCCCTTTTAAGAACTTTGTAGCAATACAACAAGAGTGAATGAAACGAGAATCTGTTGAAAGGGTCCGGGAATTTCTGACAAAAAAATGGAAAGACGATTAGGCGTCTGACATGGTGTGAATAGCAATAGAATTAGCCTTCACGGTTTATTAACGGAGGAACACCCGGTCTATAAAGGCGCCCGAAACTGAAAACGGCTACTGTCGCGCAATAGCTGCCAGAACCAAGGAGAGAAGCTGTTCAGAATCTGAAATGGATGAATGGAGTCTAAACCCCGCAAAGCTTTTCAAGAAAAGAGGTTTTCTTTTCTTTTGTGCGCCCTGCAGTGTTTGGGAAACTTTCTCAGGTCAAGCACAGCGATAAGCTCATGAATTTAATACCCCTCTTTAAGTCACAACCAGTTACACGCTGAAGGAGCCTCTAAAAAGCTACCCGGGCCCCGGGTTCGAGGAGGTTAACGCGGTACATGGTGAGAAATACATGGAATCTCACCGTAGAAAATCAACATTTTACGCAAAATTGGGACTGATTTTGTCATAGGTCTAGCTTTCTTTCCAAATGTTTGGGAAAGTTTAGGCTAAACCTGGTCGTTGGCTTTTGTTCCCAATCCACAAAAGCAACTTTTTTTAAACTTCTTATTTTTTAAATATATATTAGGCTACATGTATGTAAAGACATAAAACAGTCTGGGACCACTATGTCAGGAAGTTTTTTTTTTTTTTATCTTACCGCCCGAGAAGGACTGCGCGAGGACCTCTGCGGTAAAGGCGGTTTTGGGACTAATGCTGGTCTTGTCCTCAAACAGGTGCTCCCCAAGCACGTTTCGCCAGCGGCCGTACAGGAAGCTGTGGAGGATATCTGAAGTGATGATTTCAGCCAGAGATAAACTCTGTTTAAATCCAGATTTCAGCACGAGCGTCTCGGCAGGAAGCACGGAACCCATGGTTACCGAGTCTGTAAGTTGTGCGTAAAAATTCAGATTGTTCTTCCCTAGTTTAAAACGTCCACCTGTTACCACCAAAATATAATTAAGTAAATTTTACACTGAGATAAGAAAAAAACAAATCTAGATATTTTACGTCCTCTTTGCTGGATGTAAAAATAAAATATTGAGCCTGTTCCGATTCTCGGTGCTTTTATAGGGTGCTGGTGCGGCCTTCCTAATGATCTGATAATGACCCTCCCCTTCTGTTCTACAGCTTGTTCCATAGCAGAAGCCACGCTCTCAACTGAGTGGCCCCTCCTCGAGAGACCCGGTGTGTGCGTGTGTATTTTCTTAGGCCTAACCTTGGTGTGTGTGTGAGAGACAGAAAGACGGGGAGGGAGAGAGGGGTGCGTGGGTTGTGAGTGTATTGAGGGGGGGAGGGTAAAGGGTCTGTTAACGACAGTGTCAGAATTCGCGAGACCCACCTTGCAACCTTTACAATAACAAGTGATCCACAGCCACGGGTAGGGATATAGGAACAATGTCTCGCGCTGGCATTGTTGCATGCGCGCAGTGAAACGTTGCATGCCACGCGGAGAACCAAACCTGCACACAAACATGACACGAAAAGACTACAAGTTAATCAACTGACATCAGCGAAGCACATCGAGCAAGTAGAATATAGTTTAGGCTATAGTTTAAACACACCCTTATCCACTTCGATTTGACATCCGCACCTCAAGTTATTATATAAAAATCTATACATTAATTGGGCTCACATTTTCAGAGAATTAGATCAGCTTTAGATCTTTATCCATTCAAGAACAAGATACAATTCGAAGAATTCCTTACTATATTTTAAGAACATTAAATGTTCACACGAGAACATGCAACCATATCACCGAATAGGTTACGGTTGTTCCGCAAAATAAAAAAGGATTTGATTTAGGCTTCAATGGAGGCTGGAAAAAGAAACAAGAAAAGATATTCGATGTTTGGATTTCAGATAGGATTGCACATTTTACAATCCCCAACACTGTATTTCTGTTTATGGATCCATTTGTTTTAATGGGTTTTATGAATTGTTTTAGTTTAATTTGGTTTAATTTACTCTCTCTCTCTGTCGGCAGTCAACATATTTTCTCTCTTTCAGGACTCGCGGGCCGGTTTCCCGATCCTCACGCAGAGAGAACATCTTTATTCCAACCCGGCTCGCGGCTCTCCCATTCAGCTCGCCACTAAACAACGTCTGCTGAAAGGAAAGTGCCTCAAATCAATCTTCCACGGTGTTTTGAGAGCAATTTGACATCCATGGTACTCATCTTTTATTTGGATAACTACAAGGGGCTGGTAGCGGGGTCTGGACAAGGTTGCGGTCTGGCGAGAGAGGGGGACATGAAATGAGATGGAAATGCGCGAGAGGCGCGCGAGGTGAGCCGACTGCCTGCCACGCGGTGACTGAGGCTTTGAGGTGAGTGACAGAGGAGGAAAACAGATTACTCCTCAACAGCTGCTTTTTAGGGGAGCCCCCCCCTCCTCCAAAACCTTTTTTCTCCAGATTTTTTTCCCCTCTCCATCAATAGGATTTCCACACATTAAGATTAATTTAAATGTATTAAACGTTTATTGCACTCAAATACACTTGCAGTTCACACGAACAAACAATGTAACAATGATGGGTGATTCATCTAAATTAATATCAGAAAATAAAATGTTTTTATTTTTTATACTGCTGCTGCATTAAATTAATTAGCCTAATCAAAACGAATTAAAACGAAAAGAAGGCCTCTATATAACCTGGTTGTTATTCCTGTGAAATTCTAAAATGTAGGATATTAGGCTGATTTCCGCCAAAACATTAGTTCAATAAAAGAAAATATTTTGATTATAGGCCAATGTTTTTTATTTATTTCAATGTAATTCCCACAGCGACTTGTAGTTAAATACATTATTATCACACGGAGGTGTAGCCTCAATCAGCTTCTCAAAATAAAGAAATATCAGATATTTTATACTGTATCCTGTGATCAGTTCCCGTACATTTTTGTGTTTAAATTACAATATCATATATCTGTCCGGACATTCCACTACCATCCACCTGATCCGGGGCAAGTGCAGGTAAACCTCAGAAGGGAAACGTTGCCCGTGGGACCAGCGGCATCAATCCGACGTAAACACATCGTGGGCACTAGTACCTATTAAATAAAAATCCAATATGGATCGTAATCGACAATACTCGAAAAATGTTTACCTGTAAACAAAATTCGCCTAGTTTGTATATTAAAAACACAAACAGTTAGATAAAGCCCTATTTTAAGATTTGTAATAAGGTTTTTTTTATTATTTTGAAAAATCTCCTACAGGCCTGGTAAACGTCTATGTTGTATTTAAAAAAAGGTAAACGACAACACTGCTAAGATTAATTGAGCCACCGTCCATGCGTAATTTATTTAGCATTCATCTCTTTCCTTTAGTCTCCTGAGGGGTTCCGTAGCACAAAGCAGCAATCTGTCCCCGTGGCTTTTGTGAGCGTAGAAAGGAATAAAAATGAAGAAAGAATAGAGATTTGCAAATGTTTTTCAATTGATTTGACTCAATGAACAGTGGATTATTTTCTTTTCCAAGGGTAACATGGAGGAGTTTGGCTGGAAAGCCACGGTCAAATTTAATAGACGGGAAAGATGTGCTTTATTTGGTAGGATAAAATTTAATTAGCTTAGAACGGCCCTTGAGAGACAAAGGGAACTCAATATGTACCCAATCCGAATCTCTTTGGGGAAACAGACTGTTGAAAGTCAAAAGAAATGTTGAAGAGAATAGCGGGCTCTTTTAGCCGCGCGGAGAGAAAGGCAAGGGCCGGGAGGCGGCAGGTGACTGGCACGCGTAAAAACAAGAGAGACACTTTTGGCACGCGGCTGATTATTTCTCGGTGAAAGACTAAGAGACCGAAATTGAGGTTCCTTCAGGTCTGCCCCACTTAGACCAGCTGAAGACAACACATGAAAAGGACTGAGGAGCGGAGCACGAGGAGAGGGGTGGGCGCTATGCAAACAGAGCCGTTAGGGGACAGACCCTGTCAGAAGTAGTTATGGGAATGTGCCCAAATGGCGGACGAATATTGTTCCAAAGATCTACTTAATATCGTCAACCATTTATGCATATTCATGTTCCGAATGCATACAATATGACGCTAAGCACCAATTCATGGGGCGCGCAGACAGGCAAGGACATGTGCACCCCTTACACCCCCTCCTCGCTCCTTCTTCTATCCCCTGATAATCCGAGAAGAGGGCGCCTTGTCCTGTCCCGCGTCCCGGTGAAAGGAGACGGCTGCTCGGGGCTGAACGCTGGGGGCTTTATCATATCAAATGCTCATTAAACTTCTGTCTGAATTCAGACCTGCCGCCGCTAAACATGGCAATTAAATCGACGTCTACATCGAATAAATTCACATGGCCAAATTAGGCTATACAGGGTTTTCATCGCTCCGTGTAGGGCCGCTAATTAATTTACATAAACATAAATCAACAGACATATGCTTGTATAAACATAGGCCTATAGCGAGGTTGATGTAAATTATTAGGGTACTCTTGATTAAGCAATGGATATAAAGTTGTCTCATAAACAACAGTTTTATTATTATAATTTTGCCAGGTAGGCTCGACTGATCAAGTGCGCCGGGCAAAAACGTTCCCAGCAGATCATATGCTTCGACGGCTTGTTGTATACCTTTATCGATGCAACTTTTGATGAACAAACTTTTGATATTAATTGACAATGTGGTTATTTTTAAGATATTTCTAAATTACCGAGCGCGCGTAAACGTGCCTCTACAGAACGGGTCTAACGGTCTACGGTGAACGGTCTCCGTAAACATTTCAAGAAAATAATAATGTCAAACATTTTTTTTTTCTTATTACTGAAATAATTGAGGTAGAAGCAATGATATAATCACAACTTCCTTCTTTAGGCTAATACAATTAAAAGTAGGCTAAATAACATTAATCAAATCACCAGGTCATAAGACTAAGTCCGTGGGCTAAAACTAAAATAGCCACCGTTTAAATGGGGCACGTGAATGTAACGAACCTACTCTAAGACGTGTGACATTATGCGTGCTTCCAGCAGTTACAAGAGAGCAACCGATGTCACCGTTGCTGGCCCGAAAAAAGCAGGTTCTAAAATATACCTGTAGTTGCACTGTGGAGGTGCTCCTGTGGCCCGCGCGCGGGGAGCTAAAACAGCTTAATTGAAACCTCTCCAGAAGGGTTAATGGCCTTGCACTAACTGATATGGTTTGTAAATTGGGCTCCAATTATCACTCACATTGAAGAGCTCAGTCCCGGTTACTTCTGTCTCAGGGAGCCAGAGAGACGGAGGTCCTGGGAGGATAGAGAGATGAAAAAGAGGATAAGGAAAGGAAGAAGATAGAGAGAAAAAAACACGTGGCAGTATGATTAGGGTGCTAAAATACACAGGTATATTTGAATATGTATGTAAATATATATTTACATAATACATATTTACTTGAACAGTAATAAATATGGACAGCGCCACTGCTGCGAAGCGGAGACAGACTTAACCCTTTCACCCCCGACAGGGGATGCAGAGGATCAGAGGGGTGATCTGAAAACAAGTGTCAAGATTTGAAAACAGCTGCAGAGAGTTAGTGGGGGTCTGGGGAGAGGGGGGCTCTATGGCCGGAGCCCAGTGTCTGCTGTTCTCTCTGGGAGGGGGCAGGGGTCTAGGAGGGGGGGTGGAAGGTGTGGGAGGAGGGGGTGCAGCGGTTCCCAATAACCTGGGATTTAGATCCATTTGACATCCTGCCCAGCAGAACAGGAGAGAGGCTGGGGGGAGGAGATAGGGTGAGAAGGAGGGGAACAGAATAAGGAGAGGAAGGAGGAGAGGAGGAGCAGAGTGGTCAAGGGAAGAGGGAGACAGACAGAGAGAGAGACAGAGAGAGAGACAGAGACAGAGAGGTAGAGAGACAGAGAGAGAGACAAAGAGAGAGGTAGAGACAGACAGAGAGACAGAAAGAGGTAGAGAGAAGTAGAGACAGACAGAGAGAGAGACAGAGAGAGGTAGAGGGAGAGGTAGAGAGACAGAGACAGACAGAGAGAGAGAGACAGATAGGGAGAGAGGTAGAGAGAGAGGTAGAGAGAGAGAGACAGACAGAGAGAGACAGGGAGAGAGGTAGAGAGAGAGGTAGAGAGAGAGAGACAGACAGAGAGAGAGAGAGGTAGATACAGAGCAGTAGTTGATACATGCATTACAGCTTGTGTCTCCTGGTAGTTTGGTTGTGTTCCAGCAAGAGCTTAAATGTTTAATCAGCGGTTAGCAGCAACCCTCCAGGCTGTGCCTTACTTACTGCTCTGCTCACAGATCACGTTACACACACACAAACTCTCCTGCTCAATCACACACACACACACAAAAATAAATCACACAAAAAATAAATATTTTTCTGAAACACACACATGCTTTTTCACACACAATCCCTTAAGTATTTCAATATCTACCAGAGAGAGACGGTCACACATTTATTTTATATTGAAATGGATTGGTTTGAGTAATAATACAATGTAATCATCCATTGTTTTTTCCTCTTGCCTCAGTACCTTGTGTAACATTGACCTGTGTTTTGGAGGCTCTACCAATTCCAGACTCACTTTAAAAAGTCTCAATCAGCCTCCCTGTTAAAATGAAGCAACACACACACAGACAGGCCTTGTCGCTCCCCACACACCCTCAGTTAATCACTCACTCATGTCCCAGTCAGTAGGGTCACGACAGTGTGCTCACTCATCTGTTATGGAAGCCAAATGCTCTTCTGGCAGACTGGCACAGAACACAAGTCTGTTAGAGACACACACACACTCTCTCTCGCTCCCTGGGTCTATTAGACACACACACTCTTTCTCTCTCTCTCCCTGGGTCTATTAGACACACACACTCTCTCTCCCTGGGTCTATTAGACACACACACTCTCTCTCCCTGGGTCTATTAGACACACACTCTCTCTCTCCCTGGGTCTATTAGACACACACACACACTCTCTCTCTCTCCCTGAGTCTATTAGACACACACACACACTCCCTGGGTCTATTAGACACACACACACTCCCTGGGTCTATTAGACACACACACACTCCCTGGGTCTATTAGAGACACGTACACACACTCCGTGTCACACACATTAGTGAGCAGAGACCCGGCCAATAAAAACCTGCTGACCAGATTCCCCCCCCGCCGCGCCCCCCCCCCCCCTGGCTTCCTGTCTCCTTAACAGCCGTTTACCCTCTTACATGTGATCACCGGAAGGCTCTAGAAGTCTGACGTCAATCACGCCTCATCACCGCCTGGGGACACGGTGCTGCCGTGGCAGTGGTTGCCGGGGACCTGTAGCGAGGGTGACAACCGTGTCAAGGTGAAGTATTGTTCATCTTGAGTGGCTGTCTATATCCTGGTCTTTCACTCAGGAGAATTACCTACCCGCAAATAGACATGGGATTATCTGTTTAGTATATAGTGATAGGTGTGACGTTATGTGCGTTTGATTGGGTGGTGAAACACACATTAAACTGGGAAAAATCTGGCGTGAAAATGTGTTAATGTGGACTACCAGTGACTTGACATTGAAATTAAACTCGACACATATCCTTGGGAGAAATAGATTTGGGTAAAACGTAAGCTTTGAAACGTTTCAACACACTAAGAAAGTGTCAACATTTGCAATCCCCTTTCTCTTGGAAGTCACACATTACCAAGACCTCGAATTGGAAAATGGCTCAGAAATACTTTTTATTTCATCTGTGGTATTTTATGAGGAAGTTCAAGGGCTGTGGAACTTTGTTTTTCTTTAATTTAGTTGTGAGTTGTTCTGAGTTCACTACACCCTGACGTTTCAGTAGGACTTCCACCAAAACATTAAATTGATTATATTATTTGTTGAATTATATTAGGGAGTCAGGTGGCTGAGCGGTTAGGGAGTTGGGCTAGTAATCAGAAGGTTGCCAGTTCGATTCCCGGCTGTGCCAAATGACGTTGTGTTGTTGGGCAAGGCACTTCACCCTACTTGCCTCGGGGGGAATGTCCCTGTACTTACTGTAAGTCGCTCTGGATAAGAGCGTCTGCTAAATGTAATGTATTACTGTAGCTCGGGGGGAATGTCCCTGTACTTACTGTAAGTCGCTCTGGATAAGAGCGTCTGCTAAATGTAATGTATTACTGTAGACTCGGGTTACTCTCAAACAAACGGTGAATCTTGGACAAATTTTTATTCTTAAATGTTTCTATCACTCTCACACTTCAACCACTCCCCCTCCTCCTCCACCACTCCCCCCCTCCTCCACCACTCCCCCCTCCTCCTCCACCACTCCCCCCTCCTCCTCCTCCACTCCTCCTCCCACTCCCCCTCCCACCACCACTCCCCCCTCCTCCACCACTCCCCCCTCCTCCCTCCTCCCTCCACTCCCCCCTCCCCTCCACTCCCCCTCCTCCTCCACTCCCCACCACTCCCCTCCTCCTCCACCACTCCCCCTCCCCCCCCTCCACCTCCTCCCACTCCTCCCTCCTCCTCCACCACTCCCCCTCCTCCACCACTCCCCCCTCCTCTCCACTCCCCCTCCTCCACCACTCCCCCTCCTCCTCCACTCCCCCCTCCTCCTCCTCCACTCCTCCCTCCTCCTCCACTCTCCCTCCTCCTCCACTCCCCCTCCTCCACCACTCCCCCCTCCTCCTCCACTCCCCCCTCCTCCTCCACTCCCCCCTCCTCCTCCTCCACTCCCCCTCCTCCACCACTCCCCCCTCCTCCTCCACTACCCCCTCCTCCACACTCCCCCCTCCTCCTCCACCACTCCCCCCTCCTCCTCCTCCACTCCCCGCTCCTCCACCACTCCCCCCTCCTCCACCACTCCCCCCTCCTCCTCCACTCCCCCCTCCTCCACCCTCCCCCTCCTCTCCACTCCCCCCTCCTCCACCACTCCCCCCTCCTCCTCCACTCCCCCCTCCTCCTCCTCCACTCCTCCCTCCTCCTCCACTCTCCCCTCCTCCTCCACTCCCCCCTCCTCCACCACTACCCCCTCCTCCTCCACTCCCCCCTCCTCCACCACTCCCCCCTCCTCCTCCACTCCCCCCTCCTCCTCCACTCCCCCCTCCTCCACCACTCCCCCCTCCTCCTCCACTCCCCCTCCTCCACCCGCTCCCCCCTCCTCCTCCGCTCCCCCCTCCTCCTCCACTCCCCCCTCCTCCTCCACCACTCCCCCCTCCTCCTCCTCCACTCCTCCTCCACTCCCCGCTCCTCCACCACTCCCCCCTCCTCCACCACTCCCCCCTCCTCCTCCACTCCCCCCTCCTCCTCCACTCCCCCCTCCTCCTCCTCCACTCCTCCCTCCTCCTCCACTCTCCCCTCCTCCACCACTACCCCCTCCTCCTCCACTCCCCCCTCCTCCCCACCACTCCCCCCTCCTCCTCCACTCCCCCCTCCTCCTCCTCCACTCCCCCCTCCTCCACCACTCCCCCCTCCTCCTCCACTCCCCCCTCCTCCACCACTCCCCCCTCCTCCTCCACTCCCCCCTCCTCCTCCTCCACTCCCCCCTCCTCCTCCACTCCCCCCTCCTCCTCCACTCCCCCCTCTCCATAACTCTAACCTCTGGGGGGGGAGAAAACGTTTTTCATCATTTCTAGTAGGAAACTATCCAGACAGACAGATACGGACCCAGGTAAACAGAAGCTCACATCCTTTAGAGTCTAGATTTATTTGAAGCAAGGTACACAGCAACACAACTGGGAGACGAGAAGTCATTCCTACTTCAGCCTGGCGCGGTTAGTCTCCTCTGTTTGTTTAACAGTACAAAAATAAAGATTCTATATTGTTCGCCACGAGTTGTGGCTAATTATTATTATTTTTGAGTCAAAACAGTTCAAAGTAAGCGTAGAAATTAACTAGTGAGAATATATATTGCCTCTATTTGTGTACATGGCATAGAAAACTTTACACAGAAGATATGGTTGTTAGGATGCAGCCCAGAAGAGATATGGTTGTTAGGGTGCAGACCCCCCCCCCCTCCCCCCTCCCAGTCTATGGGCTTGTGCCGGCCAATCAGAAGGCAGCAGACGACTCAAAAACAGGAATGCGTTTTCACAAAAGCCCACCATCTCATCGACTGCCCCCCGCCCACCTCCCCAACACCCCGTTTTTGTCAACAAAACATCATCCTTCACCCCCCCTTCCCTGTGTCTTTTAAATACATGGTTTATTTCATAATTTGTGCATATAGGAAACAGGTTCTAGAAAAAGAAGAACTGAGAGCACAGTTATACCGTCCCCAAGCCTCACTCCTACAAAATAAAAGTCCACTGTGAGTAACAAGATAAATCTTAGGCCCCGCCCGCACTGAGAACGTCAGATGGGGGGGGGAGGAGAAGGGGGGAGTCACTAGTCAACATCTGAAATACAAAACCCTCAGAACAGGTAGGGTGACAGGTAAGGAGGAGGAGGGGCTTAGCAGTCTGGAGGAAGAGCACGTGCTGGTTAGATTTGCACTTGGTGAAGACGCAGCATCAAATTCACAAACACTTTAACCCATATGTCTGAGCAGCGAGTCACACACAGGAGAGAGGGGGAGGGAGGGAGAGAGAGAGGGAGGGAGGGGGGAGGGATAGAATGACTGATGCCAGATTCACATGAACATTTCTTATTTCGACAAATAGACTTAAATATAGCATGAGGAGAAATACCATAACAATATTCAATCAAACTCATCATAAACGTTCAATAACAGATCATTTTGAGAAGCACTTTATCTATCACACGAAATAATAAAAACGCAAGATTTATAAATGTAGGAGGAAGGAAATCTATATTCATCTCCACACTGAAATAAAGATATTGCAACCTCCCTGAACACACAACAAAGACTGAGCAATCAAAATGGGATAAATAAGGAATTAGAAACCATACCAGTAATTTAGTACAAAAAAAAAATTCTCCAGACAGTTGTACATTACATGTCAATCTCACAACATTAAAATGTTCGACGTAAAAAACACTAAATCAAACCGAACCTCTGTGACGCCCTGCCCTTATTCAGGAGCCTTCAGACTGCTAAGCCCTGTGAAGCCACACCTTTATTTAGCCAAAAGAAACACACAAAATAAGGACACAAAAAGAATGAAATAAAAAGATTATACTGCATTTTGTTCAAAGCCACACTGATACATGTTCAAGTTTGATGGAAAACAAAACCAAAAAGGTTGTGTTTTCAAGACCAGAGACTAACCTCCCCAAAACAATTACCAGGTGAAATATCCATTTTACGTAATAAAACATAAAAATAAAAAAAATACATTGGAAATAAAAAATAAAGGGAAAGTGAAAACGTCTGATTTTTTTTCTTCAATTAATATTATTTTTTTTTTAGTCATTCTAAAGCGAGTGTGTTACAAAAAAGAAAATTAATGCGCAAAGCCGTTGAAAATATCTTCTAAACCTCAATAGTACTGTTAACGGTTGTCTTCCTTGTCCTCAATCGCTCCAAACTCTTCTCTGTGGAGATGGTGTCTAGTGGTCCTGAGAACACACACACACACACTTCAGAACACAGTGTGTGTGTTACCTGGCTGGTGTGTGTTACCTGGCTGGTGTGTGTGTGTTACCTGGCTGGTGTGTGTGTGTGTGTTACCTGGCTGGTGTGTGTGTGTGTTACCTGGCTGGTGTGTGTGTGTGTTACCTGGCTGGTGTGTGTGTGTGTGTTACCTGGCTGGTGTGTGTGTGTGTTACCTGGCTGGTGTGTGTGTGTGTTACCTGGCTGGTGTGTGTGTGTGTTACCTGGCTGGTGTGTGTGTGTTTGTGTTACCTGGCTGGTGTGTGTGTGTTTGTGTTACCTGGCTGGTGTGTATGTGTTTGTGTTACCTGGCTGGTGTGTGTGTGTGTGTTACCTGGCTGGTGTGTGTTACCTGGCTGGTGTGTGTGTGTTTGTGTTACCTGGCTGGTGTGTGTGTTACCTGGCTGGTGTGTGTGTTACCTGGCTGGTGTGTGTGTTACCTGGCTGGTGTGTGTGTGTGTTACCTGGCTGGTGTGTGTGTGTGTTACCTGGCTGGTGTGTTTGTGTTACCTGGCTGGTGTGTTTGTGTTACCTGGCTGGTGTGTGTGTGTGTGTTACCTGGCTGGTGTGTGTGTGTGTTACCTGGCTGGTGTGTGTGTGTGTGTGTTACCTGGCTGGTCTGTGTGTGTTACCTGGCTGGTGTGTGTGTGTTACCTGGCTGGTGTGTGTGTGTGTTACCTGGCTGGTGTGTGTGTGTGTGTGTTACCTGGCTGGTGTGTGTGTGTGTTACCTGGCTGGTGTGTGTGTGTGTTACCTGGCTGGTGTGTGTGTGTGTTACCTGGCTGGTGTGTGTGTGTGTGTGTTACCTGGCTGGTGTGTGTGTGTGTTACCTGGCTGGTGTGTGTGTGTGTTACCTGGCTGGTGTGTGTGTGTGTGTGTTACCTGGCTGGTGGGGGCGGAGGGCCAGAGGTACGCCCCCTGCTGTCTGTAGTACTCTGCTACAGCCGCTCCATACTCTGGGACAGGGCTCTGCTGGGACGACTGACCTACACACACACACGCACGAGAACACACACACACGTGTAAGAAAAATACACCCAATAAGAGAATAAAGAGAGAGAAGAAAACAGAAAGAGAGAGGTAGAGAGACAGAGAGGTAAAGAGATATTAAGGTAAAGATAGAGAGAGGTAGAGACAGAGAGAGGTAGAGGTAGAGGGCTGGAGACATCACACCTAGTTTCTTATAATACTGCTCCCATGCTTTGGAGTAGTCCATCTGCCCAGCCTGGGAACCATTGTGACCTGGAGACACATACAACGGTACAGCACACAATAAGAGACACATACAACGGTACAGCACACAATAAGAAGAATATATTTTTTAGTGTGTGTGTGTACGTACTGGGGTCAGTGTGTGTGTATGTGTGTGTGTACGTACTGGGGTCAGTGTGTGTGTACGTACTGGGGTCAGGCTGGCCAGCTGCCTGCCAGGTTTGGTAGGTGGTTCCCCATCCGCCCGTCATGAATGCCTGGGCACCACCGCTGCAACACAACACACACACACACACACACATCAGTACTGCACGCATACACACACACACGCACACACACAGCAGGGGGAGGTGTACCTCTGGTGTGTGGCTGCAGGCTGGGTGAAGGGGCTGAATCCAAACCCTCCGTTGCTCATGATGCCTGAACCCTGGAGACACAGAGTTAGAACATGGCCGTCTTCAACATCACAATGCATGGAGTGTCCATGGAGTGTCCATGGAGTGTCCATGGAGTGTCCATGGTGTGTGTGTGTACCCCTATCTTGTCCATGGAGTGTCCATGGTGTGTGTGTGTACCCCTATCTTGTCGTCTATGAGCTGGCGTGCCAGGTCCATCTGAGGGGCGGTGCCGCGCAGCGTGAACACCCTGACGCTGGGGTCTGTGCTGGGCGGAGGGTTCCTCTGTAGCTCCACGTGGGCCCCAGACTGCTGGTTGATGCTCTTGATGGTGTCCCCCCCTGACACACACACACAAACACAGCAAGTGAAGAGATATTGAGTACAGCCAGGCTGCTTTTGAGACTGAGGGTCTCCTCCCCCTCTCCCTCCATGGGCGAGGGACACCCACATTCAGACATCCGTTAGCACCTTCTTCCCTACAAGCAGACACTCTATTGACCCTACTTGACACCACGCTGAAAAGGCCTCCTAACCTTCCCCCTCCCCTCGCCTCTGACCCTCCCCTCGGCCCTGTGCCAGCCCCAATAGACTCCTAGGAGCATGAAGCCATTGTGCTCCAGATGAACCCTGCTTGATGAACCCATGAGGAGGGCAGCAGAGACAGGCAGGCTGGAGACACCAGAGCAGCACACAGGGCTCCCTCCCTGTCTCCACACACACACACACACACACACACAGTTGTACGTGTACAGTCATATTCAATGCAGGGAGTCATACATGTTTAGCAAAGTGTGTGTTTGTGTGTTTGTGTATGTGGCAAGGGGGGGGTGGGGGCATTTGATTGGGGTGGAGCAGAGGATGGTTTGTGTCTGGGGGGTATTTAGAGACTGGGGGGTAACAGAGGGGGGGGGGCGTGGCTCCTGTATGGCTAAGACATTAATCACCATCGGCCAATAGAGAGGCTTGACAGCACCACCAGTTCATCCTCCTGCTCCCAGCCTGTCAGACATATGGACCTGCTACACACACACACACATGCTCTCTCACACACACATGCTCTCTCACACACACACACACATGCTCTCTCACACACACACACACATGCTCTCTCACACACACACACACATGCTCTCTCACACACACACACACATGCTCTCTCACACACACACACACATGCTCTCTCACACACACACACACATGCTCTCTCACACACACACACATGCTCTCTCACACACACACACACATGCTCTCTCACACACACACACACATGCTCTCTCACACACACACACACATGCTCTCTCACACACACACACACATGCTCTCTCACACACACACACACATGCTCTCTCACACACACACACACATGCTCTCTCACACACACACACACATGCTCTCTCACACACACACACACATGCTCTCTCACACACACACACACATGCTCTCTCACACACACACACACATGCTCTCTCACACACACACACACATGCTCTCTCACACACACACACACATGCTCTCTCACACACACACACACATGCTCTCTCACACACACACACACATGCTCTCTCACACACACACACACATGCTCTCTCACACACACACACACATGCTCTCTCTCACACACACACACACATGCTCTCTCACACACACACACACATGCTCTCTCACACACACACACACATGCTCTCTCACACACACACACACATGCTCTCTCACACACACACACACATGCTCTCTCACACACACATGCTCTCTCACACACACACACACATGCTCTCTCACACTTGACATTTGTGCAGCTTTGCCTTTTCATTACCTCCCCCCTCCTCCCAACACCAGTCAACCAGTGAATGGTCAATGACTTTTAAATAGGGGCCAATAGAGTGAGTATGAATGGCTAATAAGCTCATTCATCCTGTCAACCCTCCCCTCCCAGCTCTCTGGATAGGGGGAGAGGCAGGGGGGGAGGCGGGGGGGAGCAGGCCCAGACAGGAGGCAGAGCGTAGGAGGTAGGACATAAGGGAGGAGAACAGGCCTGTGCTTGAGAGAGAGAGAGGCGGGGAGGGAGAGAGAGAGGGAGAAACAATTAAGGAGAAAGTGCAGGGTAAGGTAAGAAAGAAATAAGGGGAGAGGAGAGCATTGCTCGGCCGCCCAGGTACTTGTGACACATTAGAGACTTTCAGTCTTTTACCTTGACAGACAGCTAATGGACCGAGGAGAGGGAGAGACGAACGAAGAGGGAGAGAAAGGAAAAGAGAGAGAGGGATGGAGGCAGAGAAAGGCAGAGGGAGAGAGGAGGAGAGATCAACATGATAAAAGGCTCGCTTGGCTTCTCAAGGCTGACCTCTGAAAGAGGCATGTATGGTTGTGTTCATCCATGCAGCAGTGTGTGTGTGTGTGTGTTTGTAATAGTATATTTAACAGTAATGAAGGTTGTACGACCCTAACCTCACACCCATTATTCCTGTAATCTCACAAGTGCGTGTGTGTTTGTGAGTGTGTGCTTACGTGTATGTACGTGTGTGTCTATGTGTTAGCCCCTACCTTTGCCAATCACCAGGCCACACTTGTCAGCAGGTATGGTGTATGTCACTTCCTGTAGTCCTCCAGGTGAACCCAGGTTCCAGTCCCCTCTGACCCGGCCACGCCCCCTCGCCCCGGCCACGCCCCCAAACCCATCTCTGTCCTGCAGACACGGCACAGGATCAGGAAGAGTCTGGATTTGTGTGTGTGGTGTGTGTGTGTGTGGTGTGTGTGTGGTGTGTGTGTGTGGTGTGTGTGTGTGGTGTGTGTGTGTGTGTGTTTGTGTGGTGTGTGTTGTGTGTGTTGTGTGTGGTGTGTGTGTGTGTTGTGTGTGGTGTGTGTGTGCGGTGTGTGTGTGCGGTGTGTGCGTGTGGTGTGTGTGCGTGTGGTGTGTGTGCGTGTGTGTGTGTGGTGTGTGTGTGTGTGGTGTGTGTGTGGTGTGTGTGTGTGTGTGTGGTGTGTGTGTGTGTTTGTGTGTGGTGTGTGTGTGTGTTTGTGTGTGGTGTGTGTGTGTGTGGTGTGTGTGGTGTGTGTGGTGTGTACCTGAGCGGTCTGGATCAGCTCGTTGATGAGGTGTACAGCGTGCTGGCAGCGGTCAGACTGACCCATCACCATGGCAACACGTTCAGGGCTGATCCCGTCGTCTGGCAACAACAACAACAAGGTTACAGGCATCAACAGGTTTAACATGCAACACCCTAACATGCTACACCCTAACATGCTACACCCTAACGTGCTACACCCTAACGTGCTACACCCTAACATGCTACACCCCTAACATGCTACACCCTAACATGCTACACCCTAACATGCTACACCCTAACATGCTACACCCCTAACATGCTACACCCTAACATGCTACACCCTAACATGCTACACCCTAACATGCTACACCCAAACATGCTACACCCAAACATGCTACACCCTAACATGCTACACCCCTAACATGCTACACCCAAACATGCTACACCCAAACATGCTACACCCAAACATGCTACACCCAAACATGCTACACCCAAACATGCTACACCCTAACATGCTACACCCAAACATGCTACACCACTAACATGCTACACCCTAACATGCTACACCCAAACATGCTACACCCCTAACATGCTACACCCAAACATGCTACACCCAAACATGCTACACCCCTAACATGCTACACCCTAACATGCTACACCCTAACATGCTACACCCTAACATGCTACACACAAACCTTTAACTATTTACCAAACTCCCTTCCTCTCATATTCACATGTGCGCACACACACACACACCTCCAGCAGACACACACACCTCCAGCAGACACACACACACCTGGTTTGAACTGGATCCTGACCCCGGCATCGTTCTGGATCTTCTTGATCATGTCTCCACTCCTGCCGATCACGATGCCCACTGCAAACCTGGGCACTGCCACCTGGGCACACACACACAGGTCAGTTGCTAGGTCATGTGATGCGTTCCTCCCCTCCCTGCCCCCTCCTCCCCCCTGGGTGCTTACGTCCAGGGTGCTGCCCCCCAGCCTAGGGTTGAAGTCGTTCCTCCCAGACCTGAAGTCTCCCTGGTCCTTCTCCCTGATGATCTCCAGAACCAGCTCCCGAGCTTGCTGAAGGGGGGGGAGGTGAATGAAGACTTCCGAACATACAAACCTGTGTGAGGTGATAAAGTGATGTGATTGGCTGTGTGGGCTGTGTGGGCGGGGCTCACCTGGACCTTGTAAGGATCACCTGAGATCCTGAGGGGCTTGTCTGCTCCTGTGGGCATCGGTCCATCCTGGATCATCATCATCTTCACCCCCGCTCGCTCCTGAATCACACACCACCACCATCATCATCATCACCACCATCAACATTATCATCATCACCTTCATCATCACCACCATCAACATTATCAACATCATCACCACCATCACCTCCCCCGCCCCCCCCCCCCCCCCCCCTCACCTGCAGCTGTTTGATGGTGTCGCCCCCCCGGCCGATGACCAGACCCACTTTACTGGCAGAATCAGCATCTCCTGGACCGAACTGCCCCCCTCGCCGTCGCCATGGAAACCAGGGCCGCTCCGACAGCGCTCCACGATCTGACCTGAGCATCCTCTTAGCCTGCCTGGGGGGGGGGAGGAGGAGGAGGAAGACGGGGGGAGGGGAGGGGGGGAGGGAAAGAGGAGGGGGGGAGGGGAGGAGTGAACACACTTTTTTAAACAGAAGTCCAGTGTTGTGAAGTGTGTGTGTGTGTGTGTGTGTGTGTGTGTGTGTGAAGAGGACTTACTCAATGCTCTCTGGAGTTCCTGTCAGTGAGCAGGGTCTCTCTCCATCATACCTCCACTCTCTAGGAACACGAACACACACACACACACAGCATTAGACCTTCAGTGTCTCAAGCAATGCAGGTAGCTAGATACCACACACACACAGTTTTCTTACCGGAGGCTATCTGTATCTTACACCCTGACTCCAGGCTGGATTCTGGTGATCTGCTCTCCTCCTCGACCAATGACTAGAGAGGAGGGGGAGAGTGAGAGTTTAGAGGAGATTAAAGAGGCGAGGGGGAGGGGGAAGGGAGAGAGAGGAGAGGAGAGACGTCTCCATCAGCTGGGTTAGTGAGACCTAACAGACTGAGGGTCCTCAGCAGACTTACTGAATCCAACCATTCTATCAGGCACTTTGTAGTCTTCTGTTATCACCCTGAGGAAAGACAAAGACACACCATTTAGTCACTGTGTGTACTCGTGTGTGTGCATGTGTGTGTGTGCACGTGTGTTTGTGTGTGCACACATGTGTGTGTGTGTTTGGTTGAGTACATGCTGTATCCATTCAAGAGGATTCCATTAGAAACATCTACAGTCTCAGCCCCAAGGACGAGAGCTGATAAATATGTTTACGATCGTGCGCGCGCACACACACACACACACACACACCTCTATTTGCAAAACAAGACAAGGATGCAGAGGGCAGATCGTTATCTAGGCCTGACTAGCTCACAGGTCCCCTGCTGTGCTGTGCGTGTGTGTGTGTGTGTGAGTGATCGACAGGGGCAGGGTGGTATTACACCAAATAGCTGAATCAATATCTTTCTCCTGGCACACGAATATCATGCTTCAACCAGCCAGCCAGTCACTCAGTCAGTTCTTACCTCTGGTGTCCCATGGCTGCTAGCTGGTTACCTGCAGAGACATGAGAGGAAGGAGGGGGGATGACGGACAGAGAGATACAGCAGGAAGAATACAGTAGAAATGGTAGGATGGGAGAGGGGAGGGGAGGAGGGGAATAAGGGAGAGGGGAGGGGAGGAGGGGAGAGAGGGAAATAAGGGGGAGGGGAGGGGAGGAGGGGAGAGGGAGAATAAGGGAGAGTTGAGGGGAGGGGGGAGAGAGGGAGAATAGGGAGAGGGGAGGGGAGGAGAGAGGGAGAATAAGGTGGAGGGGAGAGAGAGGGAGAATAAGGGAGGGGAGGGGAGAGGGAGAATAAGGGAGAGGGGAGGGGAGGAGGGGAGAGAGGAGAATAAGGGAGAGGGGAGGGGAGGAGAGGGAGAATAAGGGAGAGTTGAGGGGAGGAGGGGAGAGAGGGAGAATAAGGGAGAGGGGGAGGGGAGGAGAGAGGGAGAATAAGGGAGGGAGGGGAGAGGGAGAATAAGGGAGGGGAGGGGAGAGGGAGAATAAGGGAGAGGGGAGGGGAGATGGGAGGGGAGACAGGGAGAATTAAGGGGAAAGGGGAGGGGAGGAGGGGAGAGAGGAGAATAAGGGAGAGGGGAGGAGGAGAGAGGGAGAATAAGGAGAGGGAGGAGGGAGAGGGAGAATAAGGGAGAGGGGAGGAGGGAGAGAGGGAGAATAAGGGAGAGGGGAGGGGCGGAGGGAGGAGAGGGAGAATAAGGGAGAGGGGAGGTTAGAAAGTCAAACTTGTCTTCATGAAACCAAAACAAAGACATAACCAACACTGAGAACTCAAAAAAAGCCTCCCTCCCTCCTCCCCCATCCTCCCCTCGCTCTCCTCCCTCCCTCCTCCCCCATCCTCCCCTCGCTCTCCTCCCTCCCACCTCCCACACCCTGTTCTCTCTCTCCCTCCCTCCTCCCACACCCTGTTCTCTCTCTCCCTCCCTCCTCCCACACCCTGTTCTCTCTCTCCCTCCCTCCTCCCACACCCTGTACTCTCTCCTCCCTCCCTCCTCCCCCCATCCTTCCCCCCTCCTCCTTCTCCTGTCTCCCCCCTCCAAGGAAGACTGACCGCCACACAGATTGATCAATATTGTGCTATATTGGAGGAACAGCGGGTGACCACACACGCATCCACAGAATCCCCATGCTGGCTGTGACCGGGACTAACGGCCAGCCGCACTCTACAATTGGGTGACGGGCTGTGATAATGGCGTGTGATTGGACGTCAGTCTGGGGTAATAGCCAGCAATTGAGTGACCTTCCCAGGTAATGAGTGTATTATCTCTGTAGGGGTGGTGGGTGGGGACAGAGGGGTCTCCGTGGTTACCAACAGGCAGTATGGAGATAAACTGGAGTGGGCTCCTGTAACAGTCCTGATGAGTTAAGATCAACACTACTGGGGGTGGGTGTGTGGAGAGGTGTGTGTGTGTGTGTGGAGAGGTGTGTATGAGTGTCTGACCTGTGTAGGCGTAGAGGGAGGGGTCGACGCCCGGCGGAGAACTGTTCATGTGGGACATAGGCTCCGCCCC
The DNA here is from genome assembly GCF_963692335.1 of Osmerus eperlanus. Taxonomy (NCBI): domain Eukaryota; kingdom Metazoa; phylum Chordata; class Actinopteri; order Osmeriformes; family Osmeridae; genus Osmerus; species Osmerus eperlanus. The sequence goes on along the minus strand of NC_085045.1, from coordinate 576,957 downwards.
CATTTTAGCAGCCATCTGGACAAAGAGCACAGGACAGCAGTCAACACCAAGACATCCACCAGTCAACACCAGACACATCCACCAGTCAACACCAGACACACCCACCAGTCAACACCAGACACACCCACCAGTCAACACCAGACACACCACTCTGTCAACACCAGACACATCCACCAGTCACCAGACCACCCACCAGTCAACACCAGACACACCCACCAGTCAACACCAGACACACCCACCAGTCAACAACAGACACATCCACTGTCAACACCAGACTCAGCTACCAGACAC
>NC_085045.1:478200-576466 GCF_963692335.1 Osmerus eperlanus | reverse complement strand
TTCAAAAAAACTCTGCAGCAAAGACAGAATAAACATCTTAAATTCACTTTCGTGAAAGAAGTGAAAAAGTAAAGCGACGATTGAGCAAGGGCGGTCCATCTCAATAAATACTGTGGACTGTTTGTACAACAGTCTGGCGAGGGTAGTGAGAAAGAAAAGGAGTAGAGAGAGAGAGAGAGAGAGAGAGAGAGAAGGAGAGGGAGGGGGGAGAGAGAAGGAGAGGGAGGGGGGGAGAGAGAAGGAGAGGGAGGGGGGGAGAGAGAAGGAGAGGGAGGGGGGGAGAGAGAAGGAGAGGGAGGGGGGGAGAGAGAAGGAGAGGGAGGGGGGGAGAGAGAAGGAGAGGGAGGGGGGGAGAGAGAAGGAGAGGGAGGGGGGGAGAGAGAAGGAGAGGGAGGGGGGGAGAGAGAAGGAGAGGGAGGGGGGGAGAGAGAAGGAGAGGGAGGGGGGGAGAGAGTGTGATGTGGGATGTTAGGATGGGTAAAGGTGGAGAATATCCAGTTCCTTGAGTCTGACGGGTGTTGCATTGGTGTGTGTGTGTGTGGTGTGTGGAGTCCTGCAGAGCTCGTCTCATCAACAAGGGAGGAGAGGAGGCGGCGCCCCCTTCCTCCCCCTCTACCATTCCTTCTTCTTCTCGTCCATGGACACGCCCCCTGGCCCCAGCGCCACCACCAGCAGCAGGCCTCCGATCACGGACAGCGTCTGGAAGAAGTCGTACTTCAGGAAGTCGTGCATGGGCTTGTAGGCCGGAACATTCCAGAAGGCGTTGAAGTAGACGTTGATGCAGAACAGCCAGAGGACCAGGGTGAGGGCGGCCAGCTTGGTCTTGAAGCCCACGGCCACCAGCACGATGAGGGCCGTGCCCACCAGGTTCTGGAGGATCTGGGGGGAGGAAGAATGATGATGAGGAGGATATCCTGCATTCCGTTAACAGATGCTGAGCCTGTGTGTGCTACAACGGCACAGATGAAGCAAGTTGAAAGGAAAGGTAGGGTGAAAGAGAGAGAGAGAGAGGGAGAGAGAGCGTGGTTGTGGTCAGGGTGGAATGTAGGGTAACTCACAGAGATAAGGTTGGGGTCAAAGTGCAGCAGGGTCATGAACATGAGCACCAGCAGGATGCGTCCACCCAGCTGCATGTACTGCTTAGGGGAGCTCTCCCTCACCGAGGGCACCCCCGCAAACATGCTCCGCCCCTCCTGACGGCCCTCCGCCAGCAGCAGCAACAGACCTCCACCCAGAGCCAAGTTCCTGAGGGGGGAGAGGGACAGAGAAGGGGAGAGAGGGAGAGAGGGACAGAGAAGGGGAGAGAGGGAGAGAGGGACAGAGAAGGGGAGAGAGGGAGAGAGGGACAGAGAAGGGGGAGAGGGAGAGAGGGGGGAGAGGGAGAGAGGGACAGAGAAGGGGAGAGAGGGAGAGAGGGACAGAGAAGGGGGGAGAGGGAGAGAGGGGGGAGAGGGAGAGAGGGACAGAGAAGGGGAGAGAGGGAGAGAGGGGGGAGAGGGACAGAGAAGGGGAGAGAGGGAGAGAGGGGGGAGAGGGAGAGAGGGACAGAGAAGGGGGAGAGAGGGAGAGAGGGGGGAGAGGGACAGAGAAGGGGAGAGAGGGAGAGAGGGACAGAGAAGGGGAGAGAGGGAGAGAGGGGGGAGAGGGACAGAGAAGGGGAGAGAGGGAGAGAGGGACAGAGAAGGGGAGAGAGGGAGAGAGGGGGGAGAGGGACAGAGAAGGGGAGAGAGGGAGAGAGGGACAGAGAAGGGGAGAGAGGGAGAGAGGGGGGGGGGAGAGAGAGAGAAGGGGAGAGAGGGAGAGAGGGACAGAGAATGGGAGAGAGGGAGAGAGGGGGGGGGGGAGAGAGAGAAGGGGAGAGAGGGAGAGAGGGACAGAGAAGGGGAGAGAGGGAGAGAGGGGGGGGGGGAGAGAGAAGGGGAGAGAGGGAGAGAGGGACAGAGAAGGGAAGAGAGGGAGAGAGGGGGGGGGAGAGAGAGAAGGGGAGAGAGGGAGAGAGGGACAGAGAAGGGGAGAGAGGGAGAGAGGGGGGGGGGGGGAGAGAGAAGGGGAGAGAGGGAGAGAGGGAGAGAGAAGGGGAGAGAGGGAGAGAGGGGGGGGGGAGAGGACAGAGAAGGGGAGAGAGGGAGAGAGGGGGGGGGGGAGAGAGAGAAGGGGAGAGAGGGAGAGAGGGACAGAGAAGGGGAGAGAGGGAGAGAGGGGGGGGGGAGACAGAGAAGGGGAGAGAGGGAGAGAGGGACAGAGAAGGGGAGAGAGGGAGAGAGGGGGGGGGGAGAGGGAGAGAGAAGGGGAGAGAGGGAGAGAGGGACAGAGAAGGGGAGAGAGGGAGAGAGGGGGGGGGGGGAGAGAGGGAGAGAGGGACAGAGAAGGGGAGAGAGGGACAGAGAAGGGGAGAGAGGGAGAGAGGGGGGGGGGAGAGGGACAGAGAAGGGGAGAGAGGGAGAGAGGGGGGGGGGAGAGAGAGAAGGGGAGAGAGGGAGAGAGGGGGGAGAGGGACAGAGAAGGGGAGAGAGGGAGAGAGGGGGGGGGGGGACAGAGAAGGGGAGAGAGGGAGAGAGGGGGGGGGAGAGAGGAACCAGAAGATGGTGGTCAAACATCCAGAGTGAGAAAAGGGCAGAGAAGGAAGAGAGAGATGATGACCCAGTTCCTGTCGGCGTGGTGATAACAGCATCCTGGACATGACTGATGACCCAGTTCTTGTCGGCATGGTGATAACAGCACCCTGGACATGACTGATAAGTTGTAGTTTTAGAAGCTAACTGATAGAGGCTTCAACTCCCAGAACTCACCTCATCAAGAACTTGACATCCCAGAGAATGCTGTAGGCGATGGTCTGGAATGACACAGGAGTCACATCAATCAATCAATCTCCACCTGAGCTGCCTACTCTCTGCTGGGCCGAGAACTCCCCGACAGCAGCACTTAGCGCCTTACATCTGAGACTGCATGTCTCACCTGCAGGGCGATGATTCCAAACAGACCACAGCAGGCGTACTGGACGAAGTTTCTACTCAGGATCAACACGCACCCTCCTGGAGAGACGGGGGGGATAACGACGACCTGTGAACCGCTGTGAGCACGTGTTGTGTATAGGTAGGAAGTGTGTGTGTGTGAGTGCGTAACAGTATGTGCATATGTTAGTGTATCAGTTGTATTTAAGTGTGTGTGCGTGTATCAGTAGAGAGGGTGTGTGTGTGTGTATCAGTAGAGAGGGTGTGCGTCCGTGTGTGTGTGCGTCCATGTGCGTACCTATCTGCCCCACCAGGTTGAGCAGCACGAAGCAGGCAGCCAGGAAGTACCCACAGCCCCAGGTGGCCTCGATGTAGTCTCTCTGCTCGCTCCACTGGAACCACATCCTGATGCCGTCCTCCAGGAAGGTGCTTATCAGACACAGACGCGCCGCGTGGGGCAGGTACTGCTTGGTCACGCGCAGGAACTAGGGAGAGGAGGGGGGAAGGATTAGGATGCAACACCAGGAACTAGGGAGAGGAGGGGGGAAGGGTTAGGATGCAACACTAGGAATTAGGGAGATAGGAGGGGGGAAGGGTTAGGATGCAACACCAGGAAACAGGAACTATAGACACAACAAGCAGACAGTAAGGAAAAAGGGAGGATTTACAATGTGACACACGAGGGAATGTTTATAGCGCGACACAGATAAGTCACATGGGGGGGGTCCAGTACAGGACGAACAAGATCAAGGAGGTGCAGGGTGAACGATCTGAACAGGAAACAATAAGTCTCTTCCAGAATGTGTGTGTGTGTGTGTGTGTGTGTGTGTGTGTGTGTAAGAAACCTGTTATTTTTCTGATAACTGATAAGTTTCACTTTGTTTACCAGACAAAAGCACACAGTCAACCTGTTTAAACATAATCTGAATCAAATAAATAATATTTCAGTTATATTATAACTCAGTTCCTCAGAAATTAAACCTTTTATCTGAGCTATGCAAGTCTGAACCTTGATAATCCTGTATCCTTGTACTTTATGTATTTGACGCTTTGGAGAACCCCCCCCCCCCCCCCCAAAAAAAAAAAAGGTTAAATGTATGGCATTTAATGTTATGTTAATATGTCACTTACACACAAAAGCCTATTGGTCGGCCGCCCTTGCCATGCTCCTCCCCACTCCACATACACGTCAGCTAACCCTGGGCCAACCGGCCAATCAGCACTTAGCAAATCACTACCAAGCCGAGCAGGAATTGAATGGACACATTGCCTTCGTAATGCGAGACTGACTCACTTTTCTAAACACAGTCTCTGGGCTGACTAACGTAATCCACTTTCTGAATTACGCCGTTTAATACTTCCGCACTAAATGTCAATCGTGTGTTAACGACACCGATTGGTACAGTGTCCCAGAGAGTAATATCACCGTAGCTAAGCAACCTGCCACCATCAGTTGTCAGTCTCCTAGCAGCGGCGAAGATAACCACCTGCTTGAACGAGACACATCGGGACAGAATCACAGTTCGCCCGCTGTTGTTTTCACACTGAAGACCATGAATGACCCTGGTTAAACACCGGGGTCTCCATACTGCATGAGTAGATTGACTCATGAACTAGCGTGAGACCAGATGAGAAATATGGCTTTAATTTGGAATACAACACAGAGAGACGTAAATCATAGCTCTGGGACACTTTAGGCTATTTGAAGCATCATTTAATTAAATGATTGTGTCCGAAACGCAGGTGCCTCATAGTTATGGCCATGGGCAGAGAGAGAGGGGTTATAGATAAGAGAATAGGTCAGCAGAGATATCAAATATTTAGAAGGCCAAACTCGAGGCTTGATTTTGCCTGGTGTGTGTGTCATACTTCAGACAGCACAAGTCCATAGCGTACCTCGACATGCATGCTAAAAAAAAACAGGCGCTCTACTAGAAACCACACACACACGCACTTATCACCACCTAAGATCAGCTGGCGCAAACATATCTGAGTTATTAAACTCACATCATTCTCTGTGATCGCTGGCCATTGTTTTTCAATACATTATAGGTGCAAGTCAGGGCGGATCCTGCGGTGGGTGAAATTGCTTTCTTGTGAAGATTGTTACTTTGAGTTTAATAGCTGTTTTCAACTATTCTTCAACAGTTGTTGATATAGCAAGGAAATGTATTCAAGCCCAATTAAACAAGTTACCTCACAGTCATTCAACAGTGTGCTGGTCATACGCGTACGGTTCTTTGGTGAACATTAAACGACGGAGTTTGTCAAATGTAACGTTGTGACGGTAAGCTATTGAATACCGTAATTGCAGCTTGCAATGCTGGCGGTATTCCGCTAGCTCACTCACTGTTGCTACATTAGTTGGTACCACGTTGAACTTCAGATGACTCGATTTCCCTTCAGTTAGTGCAGAAGATGAGTGCATAATACCACGCAAGATACGTTTTCACAACAGCCATACGCAAAACTACCAACATTATTTCTGCAGCCACAATATTTCAACCGCTTTCCTCTTTCAGGCAAAGAAGTGACACATCCTCCCTTTCCTTCCCGTCCCCTGAATCCAGCTGTGCCCGCGACTAGCTCCGAGGTTGCCCGCGAGCTCACCTGGTCGGCTACGTCTTCCGCGTTGCTCATCATAGCGTTGTGTGCCATCTCGCGCCACCGGTCCGGCGACGCTTCAGCAGATGCACGGTTCTACCTACAGGAACGGATACCTAAACGGTCAACCGGGGGTTTGAGCAGTGTCCTCTCCTCTTAGTCACACTGTAGAAGGAACTGCCACTACCTCCGCCCCATAATGCCTCGCGCCGGGTGATAGGGCGCCCCCTGCGCCACCGAGCAGCTATAGCATGCCACGTATACCGGTTTAACAACAGAGAAAACTAAAACTTAAAAATAAATCACGCACTAACAAATCAGATTCTAGATGCCATGTAATAGTATCAGGAGTAATGTATTGAACCACACTTGCTTTTCTGTGTCAATATATAGATTTATTTTATGTACAAATATATTAATATAGTGTCAGTATTTGTATTGTATCACATGTCAATAAAACGCTTCTGGCACTTAATCAGTAGATCTGGGTCTAATCATGGTCGTTAACTCTCTTGGATCTGGCCAATCAGAGCCCACTAGATCTCTGAGGTGTCCTTACAGCTGGCACTGTCTGCAACCCCTTCTGATGTGGCACCATCGTCACGGAGATGACCCAACTTCCTGTCCCGGGTGAGGTTGGGGCAGTGTGGTCCCAGTCCAGCTGGTCTGGGGGCAGATTAGACCTGGTCTGGGGGCAGATTAGACCTGGTCTGGGGACCTGGTCTGGGGGAAGAGTAGACCTGGTCTGGGCGCAGATTAGACCTGGTCTGGGGGCAGATTAGTGTGTGTTTCTACATCTTCTCCAGCTGAGCTCCTTGATCTCCTCAGAGAGTTATACCTCTGGAACGAGACACACACACACACAAACAGTTTACAACTGTTAAACAACTGTATCCCAGACTAAATGAGACCAGAAAATAATTTAAACAAATGATTGCTGCCTCTATGCTGGCTGCTTGCTACCTGCAGGTGTGGAGGTGTACCTGAGGGTGTGGAGGTGTACCTGAGGGTGTGGAGGTGTACCTAAGGGTGTGGAGGTGTACCTGAGGGTGTGGAGGTGTACCTAAGGGTGTGGAGGTGTACCTGAGGGTGTGGAGGTGTACCTGAGGGTGTGGAGGTGTACCTGGACATTGTGAAGGTGAGCTGGGGATCTGCAGTGAGAAAGTCTGGCTCTGGAATCCAGATAGAAGAACTTGTGACAGAGTCTGCAGAGGAAACCTGACACAGGAACCACAAAGCTGGAGTCTGGAGAGACAGACAGACACACATAGAGACAGACAAGTAGACAAAGAGAGAGACAGGCTATTATAAAAGCTTATCTCTCTTTTCTCTTTTTCTCTATAATGAGAATCATAATCACCATTGATTGTCTCCTCCTGAGAATCCTTCAGGCCTCCTACTGACTGTACACACACACACACACACACACACACACACACACACACAGACCCCCCTGGGTGAGGATGATTGAGGTGATCATTTGATAGTGTAGCTACATCAGCAGTGGTGTCCTCACCATTTTGTCCTCTTGGATCTCCACTTCCTCCTCCTCCTGGTTCTCCTCCTCTTCCGCTTGGATATCCACTTCCTCCTCCTCCTGGTTCTCCTCCTCCTCCGCTTGGATCTCCTCCTCTTCTTGGATCTCCTCCTCCTGGTTCTCCTCCTCCTCCTCTTGGATCTCCTGCTCCCTAATCTCGATCCTGCTCTCCCCTGTCCCCTCCTCTTCCTTCCTGGACTCCCCCTGCTTCCTGCTCTCCTCCTCCCTGTTTGCCTCCTCCTTCTCCTTCTCCTTCTCCTCCTCCTCCCCCCTGGTCTCCCTCCGGTAGTTCTGCTCCCCCTCGAAGCAACCCACCGCATCCAGCGTGATAAGCTCCTCCTCCAGGACATCAGGCTCCGCCTCTTGACGCAGCTGGGGAGGGGGGGGGTAACAACAACATCAACAGAATAAAGAACAGCGACACCACGGTTGTCACCAACGGCAACAGTAACCACCTGACTCACCTGCTCCAGCTGGCGTTTGTGTTCCGGTGACTTCATGTGTTCCACGAAGCGCCGCGGCGTCCGGAAGGGGCGGTTACACGCCGGGCAGAACGGCCGTGACGACTGCTTACACAGCTAGAAACCATCACACACATCACTTCCTGTTACGCACACCCACACAGGAAGTCAACGGGAATATCTGGACCTTCTTCTGGTGTGACCTGTGACCCTGGCGTGACCTCACCTTGTGCTCCGGGGTCCGACGGTGGAGGATGAGGTCGCCCCTGTAGGGGGACTGGCAGGTGGCACACCACCGCTGCACGCCTTGACCCCTGACCCTGCAATGCAATTTTATCAGCCCTGTGTCCCCAGACCCAGGCACCATATCCCAGACCAGGTACCCATATACCCAGGTACCGCAGAGCATAGACCCCCAAACCCAGGTACCCCACCCGCCTACCCATCAGCCTGGCTCCCCTGCAGTGGAGGGTGTGTGTGGGGCAGCAGGCCGTCCAGCCGGGCTGAGCTCTGGTTCTGCACCTCCATCCCTCGCTGCTGGTGACTCTCACTGCTCATGTGACTCTGGAACCCCTGGGGGAGGGAGGCCAGGGGGGAGGAAGAGAGGATATCATTGTATGAACAACTGCTGTCCACAGTCTTGAGGTCTGAGGTGTTGATATTGTGAGTGTCTCCACCTGCTGGCTGTGGCAGGAAGTTCTACACAGGTGGCAGTAGTGTCTGTCAGCAGCAGCGCTGTTCCCCTCCTGTCCTGAGGGAGGCGCCGTGTCGCTGGCCTCCTCCAGCCCAGTGCTGAACGCTCGACTCTCACTGCTCCTCTGGATGGTGACCTTCAGGGACGAGCCCACCCCCTAACACACACAGACACACACGCACATGTTTCAAGCTTCTAGCGGTGCTCCTAGCGGTGCTTCTAGCGGTGCTCCCCCCAAGACTGAGTTCCATTCAAGCTAAACACTGACCTCTGCTGGTGGCTTCTGCTCACTGCACTCCTGTGATGAGAGATCTCCAAGGGCGTCTGTGGGTTCAACACCTGCACATCCTCCACCTGCACATCAACCAGATGCTTACACCAAGGTAACCTTTTAAAACTCCTACAGGACCCTAAAGGCCCCGCCTCCACACAGGCCCCGCCTCCTCACCTACCTCCAGGCCCCACCTCCTCTGTTAGCACCTGGGCATCATTTCCCTGCTCACCACCAACAGCCCTACAAGGCTGCTCTGATCTGTCAACACAAACAGTGTTGAGTTACTAACTAACCCGTCTCTAGGTTACAAGACAATGTTTAGTTACTAACCAACCAGTATGTAGGTTGGTAGACGGTGTTAAAGCATTAACTCACCCGTTCATCCTCGGCCTCTTACCTTGGCCGTGCTGGGGTGCTAACCCTGGTCCTGGCGTGAGAGAGGCCTCGACGTCATCCCTCTCTTCTTCTGTGGTGATGTAGCTCAGCAGCACACCAGGAGGACCTGCAGAGAGAGGACAGGGACACAACACACATCAGCCTTCATATGTAGTGGTGTGTACAGCTCAGTGGTTAGAGCGTCCACATCAATAGGAATCAGGTTCAAATCCCCCTTGCGTCTAAAAGGTAAGAGCATCTGCTGAGCGAAAGCATTGTTTATTTGTATAATTGTACGTAGCTACAGTTTGGGTCTACTGGAGGGTGTGTTCGCTCCCCACCTCTGCCCTGGTACCTGACCTCAACACCTTGCATCAGGGGGTGCGTGTGGAGGTGGAGGGGGTGTGTCAGGAGGTTTGGTGGAGCCCGAGGCAGGGGCAGGGAGTTGACAGGGCGGCAGACACAGCCTCGAGGACCAGAGATTCGCACTGGGTAGGGTCTGCGGACATCAACAGAAAATTGACAGTACATATAGTTACATAGCTGATAAATATGTGGCTACTAAGACTAAGAATAGTCAGCAGTTTGTTGGTGGATGGAAAGACAGACCAGATCGCTCCAGTCTCTTACCGACTCCCTCCATGGTTTCTTTGCTGTGGCTGTGCTCGTGGATGTTTTTGTTGCTGGTAATGGTTAAACATATTTCTTTAGCTATTTCGCTAGCTGTCTCTGAACACAGTCCTTTTCATCTGCAGTTAATGGGAGGTTGGCGTTGAGCAGAGAACTGTCGTTTTAATGCTGTTGTTTTAAGAGAATGCTTTCGTTGTACGGTTGAAGCTTGGTTCTTTTCAGAGTGGTGTTTACGTGCTCACGCTTAAGCTATCGTTTTCAGAATAAAAGTCTTCTGAATTTACGCGAACTGTGCGAATAGGAGTGAAGGGTTTGCAGGGTTTTTTGGATGAAGGAACGGGTAGGGAGGTGGATAGGGCTCTACTTTCCTTCCTTTGGGAGACTGGAGTGGGGGTAAGGATTGAGGTGTTTATCTTAGTATTTGTTATATGGTTTATATGTTTATTTGAGGTAGTGTAGGCCGCCGGCCTCACACTCCCAAACAGTAGGCGGCGGTGAGCCAGCTTAAACGTTGGTTGCATTCTGCCATAACACCGAAAGAGGTCGATTTATTATAATTGTTTATTAATGCCAGAAACATAACTACCAGGCGTATATATATAACAATACATACAATCAGTTGAAAGTTATACAGTTATAAGAAGATTCCAACGGGTGGTGACATAGATATATATAAAGGCTAGATGTCTCGTCCGCGTTGCCGGACAACGGAGTCGAACGTCCGCACATGGCGGCCATCTTGCTACAGTCAACTCGCTCACCCATAACATTGTGTTGGTGCTACATACTTTTTAAATGACCATAACTTGCTCAATTTTCAACCGATTTTTAAACGGTTTGGTTTGTTATCAACATCAGAGATGTCGTTTTTTACTACATAATTATTCATAGGTATGCGATTGAGAGGGAAGCTCTGTAAATGAAAATATGAACATAGACCAAATCCATTCAGGCCCAAATACGTTTAGTTTAACAGTCCTATTTTCCTTTTGCATGGCTTCCCTCTCAACCATCCTCTCCTTGTGTCTCTGTAGACAGACCATCCCTGTAGACAGACACCCATCCCTGTAGACAGACCATCTCTGTAGACAGACACCCATCCCTGTAGACAGACCATCCCTGTAGACAGACACCCATCCCTGTAGACAGACCATCTCTGTAGACAGACCATCTCTGTAGACAGACCATCCCTGTAGACAGACCATCTCTGTAGACAGACCATCTCAGACAGACCATCTCCCATCCTCTACCTTTGTATCCTGTCGGCCTGGCAACCATCCATCCCTCTCCCTTCCAGAGGCTGTGGAGAGGAGACAGCTGATAGGGTGATCAGCTGATCACCGGGACGGGCACAATTCCACCGTCAATACCCCAGAAAGTTATTGAATTATAGAAACCACCATTTATTTGTTTGAGTAAAGGTTTCTAATCTACATTTGTTAGGTTAGAAAAACCTAACAATTGAATCCTATCTAAAATGTGTATGATACCTTAAAATAAATAAATTGAAAAAATTTAAAAATAAATCACATCCTTCCATAGAATCCGTCCCAGAGAAGAGCTTTTCCTTGTTATAATTCCAGCAGTATTTATCTCTACACACACCGACTCTGTGGCCTGTTGTTGAAGTGTAAGAAGGGATGTTTGCTGTTACACATCTGAAGGCTGAGTCCTATCTCACACTGGGGAACCAAGAGTCTCAACGTAGGAATTGTTCCAAACTCCCACTCTTCACATCCTCTTTCCCACTGGGGGGAGAGGAGAGGGGGGAGGAGGTGGGGAGAAAGGAGGAGAGGATGTGTTGGGGAGATAACAGCACCAGAGAGTGAAAGGACATTAGAGACAGAGGATGAGAGAGAAGAGGGTGGAATGAGGGAGGAGAAAAAGGAGAGAAGACAGCAGAAGAGAGAGAGAGAGAGAGAGAGAGAGAGAGAGAAAGAGCGGTCGGAGGGAGATGGGGCAGAGGGAAATGTCTTCACTCCCTGTAATGACTTCACTCTGAGAGAGGAGGCTTTTCCTACAGAGCAGGGAGATACAGGCCTCGAGTAGGACCCAGAGAAGGGAGATACAGGCCTATAGACAATGACCCAGAAGGGAGATACAGGCCTCTAGAAAAGGACCCAGAAGGGAGATACAGGCCTCTAGACAAGGACCCAGAGCAGGGAGATACAGGCCTCTAGACAAGGACCCAGAACAGGGAGATACAGGCCTCTAGACAAGGCGACAGGCGACAGAAGCACCAATAACCCAACAAATTACAACTGATCACCGGGAGAGGACAAGACCGTGTGTGATTATTCGTCTCGAGGAAATAGAGGACTGTTTAATATACAATCGACACGGGGTTTCTTTCCATTTCAAAGAATTATATCAAGAGAGAAAAGCAATCATTGTGTTTGTGCGGGTATGAAACTTTTCCTACTAATTTTATGTTTAGGAAACTTTTAACTTAAGACGAACATTAACGATAGACCCAAATGGATACCGCTACGATGAGTTCCCTGCCGTTAAAGCTGAATTATAGACATGGAATAGAAGATACACTAATAACACGTTTAGTTGTGTGAAATCCGAGAGCTAACTGATTCTGATTGCGCTGGCGTAGCCAAAGCTTCTGTAAAGCGACTGTAAAAACATTTGTTAAAGGCAAACGCAAATGTAAAAAGGCTTCTAAAAAGTCAATCAATTCCAACAGAACTTCCTGTGTTACACGTGCAAGGAATATGTCGACGACTTAAGCAGAATACCCCGAGACGTGTTGAAGGTGAGGTGAGACCTGGAGATGACGTTTGTCTTTGGTTGATGATCGTCATTAATATACTGTCAGTCATGCTTCATCCTTTGATTGATTTATCCAGGAAGCTGGCGTTAGACTTGTTGTGATCGGACAATCGGCCCATAGACACATAGAGGTATCTTTTATATGCAGATATGAACCATGTTATTTTGAGGACTGTCCCTTTACTGGCGTCTTTTATGTTCCAGTCATTCTGCTCTCTGACTGGATACCCCTATGAAATATATGTGGACCCTGAGAGATGCATTTATAACAAGCTTGGTATGCAGCGAGGAGAAACCTTTATGGAATCTGGTAAGGAAACGATTTGACTGACGATATACCACACAAAGAAATGTGTTCTGAATACTACAGAATTTATTAGAATGCATTTGTCAGTGTTGTAAAAATGTTGAATGAATCTCTCCTTTTCTGTGTGTGTGGTGTTTATCTATGTGTGATGGTCTCTGTGTGGTATTTTTCTGTGTGTGTGTGTATGGGATGTGGGTGGTATCTGTGTGTCTGCCTGTCTGTGTGTCTGCCTGTCTGTCTGTGTGTCTGTGCGTCTGCCTGTCTGTGTGTCTGCCTGTCTGTCTGTGTGTCTGCCTGTGTGTCTGTCTGTCTGTGTGTCTGCCTGTCTGTGTGTGTGTCTGCCTGTCTGTGTGTCTGCCTGTCTGTGTGTCTGTCTGTGTGTCTGCCTGTCTGTGTGTGTGTCTGCCTGTCTGTGTGTGTGTCTGCCTGTCTGTGTGTCTGCCTGTCTGTGTGTCTGTCTGTGTGTCTGCCTGTCTGTGTGTGTGTCTGCCTGTCTGTGTGTCTGCCTGTCTGTGTGTCTGTCTGTGTGTCTGCCTGTCTGTGTGTGTGTCTGCCTGTCTGTGTGTCTGCCTGTCTGTGTGTCTGTCTGTCTGTGTGTCTGCCTGTCTGTGTGTCTGCCTGTATGTGTGTCTGCCTGTCTGTGTGTGTGTCTGCCTGTCTGTGTGTCTGCCTGTCTGTGTGTCTGCCTGTCTGTGTGTCTGCCTATCTGTGTGTCTGCCTGTCTGTGTGTCTGTCTGTCTGTGTGTCTGCCTGTCTGTGTGTCTGCCTGTCTGTGTGTCTGCCTGTCTGTGTGTCTGTCTGTCTGTCTGTCTGTCTGCCTGTCTGTGTGTCTGCCTGTCTGTGTGTCTGTGTGTCTGCCTGTCTGTGTGTCTGCCTGTCTGTGTGTCTACCTGTCTGCCTGTCTGTGTGTCTGCCTGTCTGTGTGTCTGTCTGTGTGTCTGTGTGTCTGTGTGTCTGCCTGTCTGTGTGTCTGCCTGTCTGTGTGTCTGCCTGTCTGTGTGTCTGCCTGTCTGTGTGTCTGTGTGTCTGTGTGTCTGCCTGTCTGTGTGTCTGCCTGTCTGCCTGTCTGTGTGTCTGCCTGTCTGTGTGTCTGCCTGTCTGTGTGTCTGCCTGTCTGTGTGTAGCCCCCCCGAGCCCTCATGTGAAGTCCAGTATGTTGGTGGGCCACATGAGGAGCGTGTGGAGAGCCGTGGTCAGCCCAGCCTTCGACTTCCAGGGTGACCCCCTCCAGCAGGGGGGTCCTTATAGCCGGCCCAGGTGACATGCCAGCTTATAGCCGGCCCAGGTGACATGCCAGCTCACACTTTCACCTACAGACTGAGTCCTAAGAGACATACACATGTTGAAAGTAGAGCAGAACATCAAGGGGCAGAAGTGCAGGGTTCTAAAAGTGTTTTGGTGGTCAGTCATTTCACTTCCCGCTGTCACGTTACTCCTTCCTTTGTCATGTTACTCCTTCCTGTGTCGTGTGTGTTCTGACTCTGCAGGCTCTGAGGTCCACTTTGCCCATCTGGACATGAACCGTCTGGACCACATGCCCATCACCTGGATGCTGCAGCAGGCTGGAGTGCAGGAGACTCTGGACCTCAGTGACAAGCCCAGGATCCTCCATGTGTAGCATCATTGTAGTCTGGGCTTGACTGTGTAGCACTCTTGTTGGCCTGATCTGACTTGGCTGCTTGTGGTCTGGGTTGTAGTCTGGCCTGGCCTGCTTGTGTCTGGGTTCTGGCCTGTCCTGGCCTGCTTGTGTCTGGGTTCTGGCCTGGCCTCTATCCTGGCATCAGTGATGCCAGTGGTTTAGCTCTGATCAGCTGTGTTTACATTTAGTCATTTAGCAGATGCTCTTATCCAGAGCGACTTACAGTATGTATTCTTACTATGTGTATTTGTTGATAGAAAATGTCTGGCCACATTTCCAGATGGTTATCTGATATACTTAAGTTGAACTTTCACAACTGATTGAACATGATTTTATGCCAAAAGGAGGATTATTTTTTTTTTATATATCTAGAATGAATGGTGGAATTACTAAACAAATAATGTACATGTTGTCATCATTTTGCCATCATCTCTAGTTGTTAGTGTCCTGGAGTCTAGGGGCAGCATTCTCCGGGTGCTATGTCATCACTGCCCTTCACACAACATTGATCCTGTTCCTATCTCGACCTGCTTTATAAGGCTAAATTATCCTTATTAGGGTTCATGGACAAGCAGGAGAGAGAGGGGCGGCCGAACAAGTAGCTTACGTCACAGGCTGGGGATACAGAACCGTGCCCTGCGCTGAGACGTCACCATTAGAAAAACTGCTACCGGGAACATAGCCTACACTCTCTCATATATATATACACACACACACACACAGCTGCTCCCCATATCACGCACCAGCAGAAGAACCAGCGGGATGTCGAATTGAAGCTCTTTTCCGCGCTGCGCGCTACAGATCTCGCCACTCTATTTGGAAGTGTTCACCATGCATGCATAAAGCGAGGATGAAGCGCAAAAGCGAGAGGAGGCGGCTCGAGTCACGGAAAAAACGCTGTGCAGCTAAGAGCTTAGAGGCGGAGCCAAAGTCCGATATTTACATAACTATAACAGGTAAGACTGCGGAAAGAACCCGTAAACTCCGCGCACGGCCTGGCAGCGGTGTTTGCTTAGCCAATGTGCGTGGCTACAGATTATTTACGATACAATAATAGTTCATAATTTTCAGCTTTTTGATCTAAAATGGCGACACCATCTGTTTCTGTTGGTTAGTACAAGTGCTCATTTAAATTGTCCACGGGACCACGTAGCCTACTCATTTATGTTTCTTGCTGCACTGGTGGTTGAGGACTGATTGCCTGTCACTAGCATCTGGAACGTCGTGGCCCAGTGGAAACACATATTTTGTAATCATTGAGTTTGGCTTAGTTGACGTGGTCAAAATAAACTGCAGCATTGCAGTTGGTCTGTTGACACAGACGGAGGCCTAAAATGGGGCCCATGACGTGCACTGACCGTTCATAAAATAGTATAATTTATTGTCAAATCAATCTCGTTTAAAACTTTGTCTGTGCTCGGGAATCGCGAGAACTACAAAGAGTTCTGACGGGAAGGAATAATAGTTTCCTATTGGTCAAGCGACGCAATTCTCCTAGCAACGGCTCGGGCAACCTTCCAATTAGAATGTCGTATATCTCCCGATGCAGAACTTTAAAAACGCTAGAACGAGAAAGCGGGTGATTGACGTGTCTACCGTACAATAGAATCGCGTCCTCTTTTCTTTGAGCCAATAGCGTAGCTCGATTGTTACTATGACTCGATGGGCCGACACCTAGAGTTTTCGTCCAAACTCATTTTGAGCACAGTGCGCACCTTCCGTGCTGGGCTGTTAACACTTATTTTCTTAGCCTAGCAAGCTGTAGTTTTTAGTCCGATTGTTTAAAATCCGTGTTTATGATTGGAAGCTATAGAGGACGAATCCAGATCAGTAGTTGAATTAGTCATACAGCTTCCTGAAGAAGGTTTTTCTCCACTACTTCGAGTGCGTAGTTGAGTTGTACTTGTGATTGTGCATTGATTGGAGCTTTTCCACTGCAAGGCTCCTAGAAATACTTAGGACTGCATGTCTTTGATGTTTAGAGTTGGCTAAAGTCGCTATCAAAATGACTGAGGACTATATTACAAGTAAAAGCATTGAATTAATAAAAGGTAAGTGTCTATTCTTAAAACCAATCTGCCCTTCGTCGTCAAAAAGCACTGAATATCTTAAACGAAACGGATGGTTGTAGTTAGCTAGCTGAGTGTGTTGGAAGAGAAAGGACATCATTCATCGGGGGCATCTCTGTTAATGAGATTCAAACTTAAACAAAGCTGGCACATGTTGTTTTTTCCCCTTCTCATTGCACACATTTATTTGTTTGTGCCTGTTAGCTTGTCCGCGTCTGCTTCTCTCACATCCGCATGCCATCGTCTGCTCCTGCAGGTCAACTCTATTTTGCCATCCTGCCCCAGAAGACCAGAAGTACTTGCGAAAGGCACTGCTTCTGCATAGACGATGAGCTGTCCTACGAGAAGTAAGTTGTTATTATGACAGGCTAAGTTGTTACCCAGTTACAATCGCTCAAGATGGTGTGTTCTCCTAAAGACTTGGCCACTGCCCACAACTTTGAAGGGTGTGTGTTTACACTTGACAACTGTAGGCAAGCATTGATTTAGTCTTTATCTGTGCCAATAAAAACTTACAGGGAACAAGTTGGAACATGTTCTCTGTACAACACAGGGCCCAGTGCTGTCTGCAAATCTCCACGATAAGCAAAGAGTAATAAATGATATAGGGGAACAAAACAAAAGTAATTTATAGTTAACGCACCATGTGTTAAACTAGCTGAATGCCCACTTATGCATCATGTGGCATCACTGTTTGGTGACTGAGTGTATTTGAGAGTCTGTAGAGCGCGTGTGTTTAAGAGTCTGCAGAGCGTGTAACAGACTCCTGGTGTGTTCTCCCAGCTTCTACGCGGACTTCGGACCTCTCAACCTGGCCATGTTTTATCGCTTCTGTTGCAAGCTGACAAAGAAGCTGAAGGTATGCCCAGCCAATCACCTCTCACCCACAGAGCCATCGATCCTGGTAATCCTAACCAAACAGTTGGTGTCACTGTCTCTGCAGCAGAGATGGGACAAGGTGAAACCTTTATGTAATGCAGCTTCGATACACTCGTCCATACAATTCAAGCTTATCTACAACGTAACACTATTCCTCAGTTCATAACAGTTCATAAACACCTCAGAGAGCCTCCATGTGTTGGCACTCAGGCTTCTGGGCTGTATGGATGTGTGTCAGATGCTGTTCCCCTTCTGACTGTCTCTCCCTTGTGTCTCGGCCAGTCCTTCTCCCTGGCCAAGAAGAAGATCGTCTTCTACACCTGCGGAGACCAGAAGAAGCAAGCTAACGCGGCCTATCTCATCGGCTCGTACGCGGTAAGCAAACTGCCCGGACCGCGCCGGCCTCACCCTCCGACTGGAGGCTGAAGCCAACTGAAGGCTGCACAGTGCTGATAAACACAGCCTGTTCCTTGATTATGATCAACAGAATACCGTTAGAACTCCGCACTTCTGATCCTGTTCTGCTGTACATTCTGTGTGCGCTATTTGTTTGTCGCTTTAGATAAAAGCGCCTGCTTGCTGAGTGAATTGTGATGAGTCTAGGGGAGGAGGGATGAGTCTAGGGGGAGGATGAGTCTACCTGTCTACAAACAAATTTCCCATAGTGGGATCAATAAAATTGATTGATTGATTGAGGGGAGGAGGGAGTGTTGGTGACGAGGAGGAGAGCGGCTGTGTTGACTTCTGAGCTCTGTTGGTCCAGGTGATGCACCTCCAGATGAGCCCAGAAGAGACCTACGGGCTGCTGGTGTCCAGGTACTCCACTTACCTTCCCTTCAGGTAAATGCACGCAGGACACACCTGCACACACACTTGCACTTTCTGTGTTTAGCTTGTTTGGGTTTTTATTTCAAGTACAAACTATGCAACTTCTTTTACAAAACCAGAATTCATTATGAATTGTGTACATTTGTATTTTGTTTACAGAGATGCCTCTTTCGGCACCTGCCTGTACAACCTTAACATCCTGGACTGCCTCCGAGCCATTCACAAGGTAAGGCAGAACACCAGACACTTCTCAGTTTGTAGCTAGTCAGAAACCATCATGCCTCCACAACATGTCTCTTAACGATGCGTTCTCCAGGCGTTGCAGTTCGGCTGGCTGGACTTCTCCAAGTTTGACGTGGAGGAGTACGAGCACTACGAGGTAACAGTGAGTGTGTGTGTGTGTGTGTGTGTTTGAGAGTGAGAGAGAGACATCCAGAGTGACGGACTCTCTGGGTTCCCTGTGTTGCAGAGAGCGGAGAACGGAGACTTCAACTGGATCATCCCCGGGAAGTTCCTGGCCTTCAGTGGCCCTCACCCCAAAAGCAAGATGGAGAATGGTGGGTGGCCTGGCAACGTCTCTGTTGTGTCATGAGTCTAGACCGGAGTTGCTCCGCCTGTCAGTCTGGTCCTGAGGGCCCAGCTGGACCTTTTTAGTTTCCTAAAATGTGATTTTATAAATACAGGTGGACCAATAGTTTCCCATACAATTACATGTCATCTGTTTCAGAGAGAGACAAAGATAAACGTATTCAACATAAACCGCTCAGAGTTCTGTTAAATTAGCGAGGTAGGATTGCCATGACAACCAGCCTGGTTAAAATGTGTTTCTGAAGGAGGGCTCCTTTTCCTTTCTGTTAATCTCCCTCTTCTCTTTTATTCTCTCTCTTCCCTCCCTCCCCCCAGGCTACCCCCTCCATGCTCCTGAGGCTTACTTCCCCTACTTCAGGAAGCACAACGTCACGACTATCGTCCGGCTCAACAAGAAGATGTATGAAGCCAAGCGCTTCGCGGCCGCGGGCTTCCAGCACCACGACCTGTTCTTCGTGGACGGCAGCACGCCCACCGACGCCATCGTCCGCCGCTTCCTGAACATCTGCGAGAACGCAGAGGGAGTCATCGCAGTCCACTGCAAAGGTGACAACACAGATCACACCCTTGGCACTTTGCTCATCTCATCACCAGATCACACCCTGTTGTGGTTATTTTTACTTTCAGTTTTACCTGATAGTCTGTGATTTCTTTAGCCAACATTCAGAATGTTATTCATCGGTTCTGTATATGCATCCTCCTACAGTACATCAACATTGTATTCAGGGAGTCAGGTGGCTGAGCGGTTAGAGAATCGGGCTAGTAACCAGAAGGTCGCTGGTTCGATTCCCGGCCGTGCAAAATGACGTTGTGTCCTTGGGCAAGGCACTTCACCCTACTTGCCTCGGGGAGAATGTACTTACTGTAAGTCGCTCTGGATAAGAGCGTCTGCTAAATGACTAAATGTAAATGTATTCATTTAGCAGACACTGTAGTCCAGGCCACATACAGTTTGTAGAAAATACTACATCAGAAGATTTTCTAGGCCCAGTGTAAAGTAACCACATCTCATCTTCCAGGCACAGCGTAACAGTGTCACTGTGTTTCAGCTGGTCTGGGCAGAACGGGGACTCTGATTGGCTGCTACATGATGAAGCACTACCGTGTGAGTGCGGCCGAGGCGATCGCCTGGATACGGATCTGCCGCCCTGGCTCTGTCATCGGGCCGCAGCAGAACTTTGTGGAGGAGTGAGTCTTCCTGCGCCATGCATGTCCTCTCCAGCCCTGCCCGTAGCCAGGCCCCGTAGCCAGGCCCCGTAGCCAGGCCCCGTAGCCAGGCCCCGTAGGCCCCGTAAGCAGGCCCAAGTTCCAGTGAGGGACAATCACAGATGGATATAATCAGCTCTGTGACATTTTCAATGGAAATTTGGAGCAGGGCCATATTTAAGTATGTGGGTGTTCCTCCTACTAGCATTGTATCCGTAACCATGGCTGTTAGTCTCTAAGCTCGTCCATTAAAAACCAAGTTAGGAAGGGTATTTTGTGATCATACTGGTGTTGGATTGACCCAAGGACATGGTGTCCTCCCATGATGCACTGCAGGCAGGAGAGGAGAGTGTTCACGTCTGGCTTTTCCTCCCATGATGCACTGCAGGCAGCAGAGCAGCTTGTGGGTGGAAGGAGACGTGTTCCGGGAGAAGGTGCTGGGCGAGCGAGAGAACGGCAGGACGGCGGTCACACAGATCCTGTCGGGGGTTGATGACATCACCATCACCGGGAGCAACAAGAACTGGTCGCCCCAGAGAGAGGAGGACTTGGTGGGTGCTCACTGAGCCGAGTTCAGCTGGTGACACTCTTCCCCCCCTGCAGCGAATAGCTGTTGGGAAGCAGGGTGTGAGAGTTGGTTGTTGCGTAGTGACGTGCGTAGATCGTCATCACGGTATCTTAAAAACCCAAGATGTTCGCTGCATTTCCTGGTTTGACGTGTCCCACCCCCGTCTTGTGTGGTCAGTACAACGAGGAGGACGAGAGGAACAGTCTCACGCAGGGGGACAAGCTGCGGGCGCTGAAGAGCAAGAGGCAGGCTAGGGCCTCCACGGGATCCCTGTCGTAAGTGGCCCGGAAATTACAATTACTACATTTCCCACAATGCATCACAGCTTATTTGGGCTCAGTGCTGAAATAAGCCACCCTGTGTCCTTTCCCCTCCCTCCCCTCTCCCGGCCCAGCCTCCCTCCCCTCTCCCGGCCCAGCCTCCCTCCCTCCCCTCTCCCGGCCCAGCCTCCCTCCCTCCCCTCTCCCGGCCCAGCCTCCCTCCCTCCCCTCTCCCGGCCCAGCCTCCCTCCCCTCTCCCGGCCCAGCCTCCCTCCCCTCTCCCGGCCCAGCCTCCCTCCTGGCCCAGCCTCCCTCCCCTCTCCCGGCCCAGCCTCCCTCCCCTCTCCCGGCCCAGCCTCCCTCCCCTCTCCCGGCCCAGCCTCCCTCCCCTCTCCCGGCCCAGCCTCCCTCCCCTCTCCCGGCCCAGCCTCCCTCCCTCCCCTCTCCCGGCCCAGCCTCCCTCCCTCCCCTCTCCCGGCCCAGCCTCCCTCCTGGCCCAGCCTCCTGTTTCTGATCAGCCAAACAGTTCTGTTGTGCTGATCTAACGTTGCAGTTCGCCTGGCTTGACTCCCCGAGTACTGCAGCTGAAGACACTGGCTCCGTAGCTTAAAGTGTAGCTAAACATGCTAAACATGCCGAAGTTTGCCGTTCGTGAGTGTTAACCACAGGGGTTTAACTTGTTCTGCTGTTTAGTTACACTTAAACTGGTTAGTGCTGTGTTCTGTAGTCGACCAGAATCAATCCCAGGTGTGTTTAGCTCCTAGGCTGCTGGCTTCAGGACGTGTTGGTGTTCCTCTGGCCTGGAGCCGCTTCCCAGGGCTTCAGCGTGGCTGATCTCTGTCCACCTTTCCCCTAACATCTCTGCTGTCTCTAACTCTCTGAGGTCACTATCACAACAACCAGTATCAACCTAGAACAGTAACCGGTTTTAGTAGTAGTTTGATCTGAGCATCCTTGGCTCCTCCCCCCAACACGGCCTTGGCTCCTCCCCTCCACACAGCCTTGGCTCCTCCCCTCCACACAGCCTTTGCCCCTCCCCCTCCACATAGCCTTGGCCCCTCCCCCTCCACATAGCCTTGGCTCCTCCCCCTCCACATAGCCTTGGCTCCTCCCCTTCCACATAGCCTTGGCTTCTCCCCCTCCACACAGCCTTGGCTCCTCCCCTTCCACATAGCCTTGGCTCCTCCCCCTCCACACCCCCTTTCTGCCTGATGGATGTTTTCAGGTGACTGGACTGAGGTGTGTGTTTAAACTGTGTGTATACCATGTGTCTTTGTACAAGGTGTGTGTATTCTGTGTGTGTACCTGTACCAGGTGTGTGTACCTGTACCAGGTGTGTATACCTGTACCAGGTGTGTATACCTGTGGGTTTTGTTGTCCCATGTCAGCCAGGCGCTAGTGTTCTGCTGGAGCCTGGTGGGGTGGGCGTGGCCTGAATGCTGCCTGCCGCTCAACAGGTAGCAGGGGAACAGGTGACAGAGAGAGAGAGACAGAAAGAGGGAGGGAGAGAAAAAGTGGATGAAAGACAGAGGGGATGTGAGTGTTTCTGTATCCCGGAGGTAAGCGCATGTCACTTCCTGTCTTAACTGACGACCACTTCCTGTACAAGTTTTTTGCTGTGCTACATGAATGGTATGGCTTATTGGAATGGCTAGCCCTGGGTGGACTGGTCGCCCTGCTAGCCCTGGGTGGACTGGGCCATGCTAGCCTGCTTGCCCTGGGTGGACTGGGCCATGCTAGCCTGCTAGCCCTGGGTGGACTGGGCCATGCTAGCCTGCTAGCCCTGGGTGGACTGGGCCATGCTAGCTTGCTAGCCCTGGGTGGACTGGGCCATGCTAGCTTGCTAGCCCTGGGTGGACTGGGCCAATGCTAGCTTGCTAGCCCTGGGTGGACTGGGCCAATGCTAGCCTGCTAGCCCTGGGTGGACTGGGCCATGCTAGCCTGCTAGCCCTGGGTGGACTGGGCCAATGCTAGCCTGCTAGCCCTGGGTGGACTGGGCCATGCTAGCTTGCTAGCCCTGGGTGGACTGGGCCATGCTAGCTTGCTAGCCCTGGGTGGACTGGGCCAATGCTAGCTTGCTAGCCCTGGGTGGACTGGGCCAATGCTAGCCTGCTAGCCCTGGGTGGACTGGGCCATGCTAGCCTGCTAGCCCTGGGTGGACTGGGCCAATGCTAGCCTGCTAGCCCTGGGTGGACTGGGCCAATGCTAGCCTGCTAGCCCTGGGTGGACTGGGCCATGCTAGCTTGCTAGCCCTGGGTGGACTGGGCCATGCTAGCTTGCTAGCCCTGGGTGGACTGGGCCAATGCTAGCCTGCTAGCCCTGGGTGGACTGGGCCATGCTAGCCTGCTAGCCCTGGGTGGACTGGGCCATGCTAGTACACAGGTCACAGGCAGCTCTCTTGCACACGGAGAGAGAACACACACGCTCGCTCTGCTCAATGCAACCCACAGTATCCCCCCCCCCTCCCACAGTATCTCCCCCCCCTCCCACAGTATCCCCCCCCCCCCTCCCACAGTATCTCCCCCCCTCCCACAGTATCTCCCCCCCTCCCACAGTATCCCCCCCCCCTCCCACAGTATCTCCCCCCCCCCTCCCACAGTATCCCCCCCCCCCTCCCACAGTATCTCCCCCCCTCCCACAGTATCCCCCCCCCCCTCCCACAGTATCTCCCCCCCCCTCTCCAATGGTTCCTCCCCCAGAGGAACACACGTCACACCTCCTCCAGAGACCCTCACCTGATACCCTCACCTGATACCCTCACCTGATACCCTCACCTGATACCCTCACCTGAGACCCTCACCTGATACCCTCACCTGATACCCTCACCTGATACCCTCACCTGAGACCCTCACCTGATACCCTCACCTGATACCCTCACCTGAGACCCTCACCTGATACCCTCACCTGATACCCTCACCTGATACCCTCACCTGATACCCTCACCTGAGACCCTCACCTGATACCCTCACCTGATACCCTCACCTGAGACCCTCACCTGATACCCTCACCTCAGTGTTGTCAGGGTGTGTTTGGTGTGACCGGCTCATGTACCTGTGGAAATCTGAACTGACAGCATGTCCTGTGTGATGTTCTACACACCTTTAACGCATGATGCCCTCACTAGGGACGCATGCCCTGCTGTACTCATGACTTGTGTGAACGTGTGTATCGTGAGGTATTGTCAGTGTTTAATGCCTGTTCTGTTCTCCACTGTGACTGGGTCTGTAGCCGCCCGCAGGACATGCTGAACCCTTCTTCTCTTCTACATAAACTGTGGGTTTCCGAGTAACTACTAACCCTACCCATGCCCTGGGGGTCCAGTAGTCTGCCTGGAGGGTGTGGGTTTTTAAATTATTTATTTGTAATAATTTCAAATGGTATTTAGACCCATATGTTGTTGTGGAGAAACCCAGTGGACACACAAAACATCCCTAAATCCTTCACCATGTCTCCCCTCTCTCTCCTTGTGTTGTGCTGTGTGTCGCCCATCTCTCCCAGATGGCAGCTAGCCATGCTGCTCTGCTCCCTGAGCAGCCTTGCCCTGTGGTGGATTGTGTTTGGCTTCCCTCCCTTCCTGCTGCATTTCTGTCTAGACGGCTTAGGATTTCACTGAGGTCCGTCCCTCAAATCCTTCCCCCTTTCCCCCTTCCCCTCACTCCCCCTGTCTGCCTGGACCCTAACTGAGAATGCTGTAAGTTTCCCGCCCCCCCACCAACACACACATTTCCAACCTCCTCTCTGTCTCAACATAACAATTTCCCAGCCCTCCCCCTACCTCCCCCACTCAGACTTCCTGGTTGCCATGACACTTCCTGCCCTTAAAGGAAGTTGCCTTTTTAATCATAATTATTTATTTATTTGCTATTGAGCTGGAGATTGTAGAGGGAAAGGTCTTTCTCACAGCTTACTTGCAAATAATTCACCTTTTTATTGATTTGATGTGAATGTTTTGGTTTATTGGCCTCTGGGTGTGAGAGACGAGATCTACTTGTCTTGATTTCAAAGCAGGGCGTAAATATCTTCGTATATATCTTCGTATCAGTGGAGTATCATCCAGTGAAAACACTGAATGGCTGAACTCGGTTTGCTCGTCATGTATTGTTGCAGGTCAAACTCCTCAACACTAGATGGCGCCAGTTAGATGCGAGAACTAGGAAGTGGGCTTCTCTCTGCCAGCTTGCTTCTTTCACAGCTTCGCATCTTAACCCTTGTGCTGCCTTCGGGTCACATGACCCAAAGGTTCATAATGAACCATCATTGTGTTTACCCAATTTTACCCAATACAAAAACAAATAAAAATAATTTTCTTTTAACCTTTGCAATGTGGGGGGTCTGAGACAGCCCAACGGTTAAAAGAAAATGCTTCACTTTGTTTTTGTATGCGGTAAAGTTGTCGCAATACGACGGTGGGTCACAATGACTGATGGGTCAGAATGACCCGAAGATAACACAAGGGTTAACCCCTCATCCAATTACTGAGGGGAGTTCATGTTACTGTGGTCACACTTTGATAATCATGGTCCTGAGAATGTTCTGGATGAAACTGTGGCTGCTTCCTGTCTGTGCTCACATCCCTCCCCTCCTCCCCATCACATTTTTCTATGCTGAAGTTTTATCCATTTGCCTGTTTTGCTTTAAAAAAAAAATCCTCCACAGACAAGAGGAGAACAAGATTCACACCAGGTCATCATCACAGTCTCTAAGGTGTGTGTGTGTGTGTGTGTGTGTGTGTGTGTGTGTGTGTACAAAATACAGTACAAACTGCTTCTCAGATCTGTGACCCTGGCGTTCTGTGTTCCGTGTTCTGACTCCAGTGTTCCGTGTTCTGACTCCAGTGTTCCGTGTTCCAGGATCATCCTGCAGTCCAGTGGACAGAGCGTCAAGGTCAGCCCTTCCCACTCCTCTGACGACTCCGACACCAGGAAGAGAACACGCACCTCACTTCCTGCCAACTGTGTCGGAGGCAGGTTTGTGTGGCCTCAGTCTTCCTCTCCTCCCCCCCCCAGGCCCTTCCCTCTCCTCCCCCTAACCCTAACCCTCTCCAGGGTTTGGGGGAGTGATGCTAGGCAGATAAAAGGCAGGATGTTTGCTTTTAGTTTTACGTTACAGTTCTGAGGATATTGGAAGTGATTTAAATGATGGTTATCATATGATGGTTATATTTATAGAAGAGCAGAGCTGCTGGATTGACTGAGCTTGCTCCATCTGCATGCTAGTTTGTTAGCTTGAATTTAATCCCTCCCTCCATTCTTCCTCCCCCAGCCCCCTGTCCCACAGTAGACTAGCCAGGTCGCTAGGCAGCTTGCATGTGGGGGCCTGCCAGAGGCAGCAGCCATGTGACCCGCCCAGCCCGGCCCCCGCTGGAGGCCCGGCCCCCGTTAGCATGACTCAGGCCCAGCAGCAGCAGAGCCTGCTGGGGCCTCAGAAGGCAAGACCCCCTCCCCACCCGCCTGGAACCCTCACCCTGTCAGACTCAGATGCAGGATGTCCTCTATAGCTCTCACACTGCAATCTCTCTCTCACTCACACACACACACTGCAAGCTCTCTCTCTCTATCTCTCTCTCTCTCTCTCTCACACACGTCTGCTAGCTTCGTCCTCCTCGTCTCCCCCCCTCAGCCTTGCCCCCCCAGTGGCCATCTTGCACGGTGTGATTCGCGAGCACACGATTTGCTGTTGCTTTTCTGACCCATCTTGCAGCTTGACTGTTTTTCCTCCATTTCCTGGTTGCAGCTTCCTGTGTTTACCTCCTCCGCTAACATTAATCAGAACCCCTATTTCGTTTCTTTATCTCCTTCCCCTCTCCCTATTCTTTTACGTTCCCCTCTCTGTGACAGACGCACTGTGTCCAGAGGACGAACGCCCCGCTACTGTCTGCAGTCAGTACGCTTTACGAGATTATGGTATCTAGTATACTATCTACCTCAGTTCTCCTGTTGTGTTCGTCTGTCTCTTAGATCCAAACTGCTCGCTTTCTCCAAATACAATACCGACGTGGGTTGAATGCATGTCTGAATGATCTGGAGTTTGACACCCTTTCGAATGCTTCTAGATTTGGTAGTTTATAAGGAACACTGTCCTTACAGAGCCTGTGCTTCCGTAATTATTTTTTTTCTTTTTGTCCCTTCAGTCACTCCATACCGACGGCTAGAGCTCCTTTACTACGCTGAGACAGAAAGTCCGGATGACAAGAAGTCCACTCATAAAGATTCTGCATGTGGACATTTTGTTTTCAAGATTCTTTTTTGAGAAAAGGGGTCTACTTTTTTGTGTTTTCACTCGTAGTGAAAGGGAAGACTTTAATGATCATGATTCTCATTTTGAACAGTTAGGAGGACTATGTGATGTCAATGACTTATGGCCAACCCCTTTTTATAAATGTGAAATATGCCATGTGAAATAATATGCCATACTGTATACTCTTTACCTGGTGGCTTACACAATAGACATGATGCCATAGTAGATATTAATCCTTTAGACATATCGTACTCGTTTGGCTGGTGAGAATATGATTTGTTCCTTGCAAGAGTAATTTAGAGAGAGATTTAACTTTGTAAAGTTTAATTTTTACTCATGCTCAGTGATTGTGCAAAGCCTTCTGGTCCCTGACAGCTGATGAGGGATGATGTTTCTGCAGCCGCCAAAGCCACCCTCTCACTGTGTTCCACCCTCTCCCTCGGTGTTCCACCCCTCACTGTGTTCCACCCCTCACTGTGTTCCACCCTCTCCCTCAGTGTTCCACCCTCTCCCTCAGTGTTCCACCCTCTCCCTCGGTGTTCCACCCCTCACTGTGTTCCACCCCTCACTGTGTTCCACCCTCTCCCTCGGTGTTCCACCCCTCACTGTGTTCCACCCTCTCCCTCAGTGTTCCACCCTCTCCCTCAGTGTTCCACCCTCTCCCTCAGTGTTCCACCCTCTCCCTCAGTGTTCCACCCTCTCCCTCAGTGTTCCACCCTCTCCCTCAGTGTTCCACCCTCTCCCTCAGTGTTCCACCCCTCACTGTGTTCCACCCTCTCCCTCACTGTGTTCCACCCTTCTGGAAGTCAGTACAGCCCATCATCTACACTCTCCAGGCTAGTCGGATGCTAAACTGCTACTTTTACCTGTAAATAAGTCCACCTTTGATATACAAAAAACTATAATTTGTATTTTGTAAATATTTTGTACTTGTTTGATGAATCATGCTATCACAGTGATCAGTGAGCATGGGTGATAGAGAGACAGTTTTTTTTCATCTGCCATGCACTTACTATACCTGATCAGAGTCCATGAAATATCACACACTGCTCTCCTAAATAAACACACTTCTGTGCCCTTAGCTCTCCACAGAAACCAGCGGCTCGTTTAACTCCTTATTTACTTCAAGCTTTCCATGAAACGAAACACATCTTAAAACAAATTAAGAGTTAACTTGCTGTATTGTCTTTCAAACCTTACTAGAATGCCAGGAATCTGTGTGTGGGTGTGGCTTGATCAGGCTGTCTAGTGAACCATGTACTCTAATATCAGAATCAGAATTCGGTTTATTCGCCATGTATGTTATACAAACACGGAATTTACTGTGGCAGGGAGGTGCAACACTAAACATATACGAATCTTAAATTAAGTAAAGGTACAGAAGTTTAACCATTCCTAAGAACTAAACAATCTAAGAATAAAACAATTTAAACACAAAATTAAATATATATAAGAATAAGGATAAGAATTATATGAATGATAATGTTTGAAGTTGAAGTTTGGCAGGTGTCTGTCTCAGTGTCCAAGGACGTGCAGTGAAGCGGCAGAAGGTGTTAAAGTATCCTATATTAGAGGTGATGTTAAAGTAGCCTATATTAGAGGTGTTGTTAAAGTATCCTATATTAGAGGTGATGTTAAAGTAGCCTATATTAGAGGTAGTGTTAAAGTAGCCTATATTAGAGGTGATGTTAAAGTATCCTATATTAGAGGTGAAGTTAAAGTAGCCTATATTAGAGGTGATGTTAAAGTATCCTATATTAGAGGTGAAGTTAAAGTATCCTATATTAGAGGTGAAGTTAAAGTATCCTATATTAGAGGTGATGTTAAAGTAGCCTATATTAGAGGTGATGTTAAAGTATCCTATATTAAAGGTGAAGTTAAAGTATCCTATATTAGAGGTGATGTTAAAGTATCCTATATTAAAGGTGAAGTTAAAGTATCCTATATTAGAGGTGGTGTTAAAGTAGCCTATATTAGAGGTGGTGTTAAAGTAGCCTATATTAGAGGTGATGTTAAAGTATCCTATATTAAAGGTGATGTTAAAGTATCCTATATTAGAGGTGATGTAAAAGACGCAGTGTGTTGAACAGGCAAGGCAGGTTCCTGCTTTTAGAGGGTCTGAGGGCTGACAAACTGACACATCAGCTAGCTAAGTTTAACAACCTTGCATGTTATCCATAACAATCTCAAAGTCTGTCTGATACTTAATTTGATATAGAATTGATATGGATGGAGATCAAACAGATTCTAACAGGTGTGTCTTATAGAGACTGTGATGGACGCCCCTCATGCCGCACATCAGTAATATTGATAACCAACCTAACCCCCTTCTTTAACCTTCCCTAAGTGTTACTTTCTGCTGCTTGTCCCTCTGCATTTCTGACATACATTGTGCGCACACACAAGCCATCTCATCTAAAGAAAGCTCACTTATTAGTATATGAGAGCTGAGATATATTTGACAATAAACCAGACAACTTCATGAACACATGTTGAACCCCAGCCCATTCTCACTTGTAACTGGCACGATAAGTCTGTTGAAACATGTTGACACCCACTTCTGAGAAACTCACTCTGGCTTCTCAGTACAGACCACTGTGGGTTACAGTCAAGAATAATAAGAAACGTTATTAATGTAAAAAGTGCTTTTGTGAGAGCTTGAAGGGACAAATAATATGGGATGTTAGAACATGTGTAGTATGGTGCTGGATGATAAAACTGAACACATTACATTGACATTTGTTTTCATCCATTAACTTTTAGAGGTGTGACTCTGGTCTCCACAGAAACACAGAAAGACCAGAAATGTACAGGAATCCTGCATTTTATAAACATAATAATTATCCTGGCCTGGCGTAGTAAATGATGTAATGGAAAGGCATACACAAATCCGACAAACAAGAATGTTTTTTTTAATTCACCTGTTGAAACACTGCCCATTCTCACAAAGCACCCAAGGTTGCAACATGGTGATGTGTGCCAGGTGGGTGGTCTTTATAAAGAAGAGACCTGCAGAAGGACATTCTGGACGCAAAACAGAAGACCATCCTGACACCATACAGGTAAGGGCTTCTGTACTGGCTGACCATTGATATTCATACATTTCATGCTCTGACGAGCTGACTTTACATGACTGAATAGTGGCAGAGAATGGAAAGGTTTTCATCGTTCCCCCTGATATCCCATCCTTGTTTCCTGTCTCTCCCCCTGAGCAGCGAACCAGTCCTCTGAGCATCATGGCTTCCTCTCTCACCCTGGGTGTGTTCCTCCTCTCTGCCCTGGCCACCGTCCACTGCGGCACCGTCAAAGTCTGGGGCCTGAGAGGATCGGGGCTCAGTGGAGACGCCACCAGCGCTCCTGACGTCTACGTGAAGGTGTGGTGCGGTGCGGTGTCTGGGGGCCAGACCGACATCATCGACAACAACCACAACCCTTCCTGGAGCAACGAGTTCACCTTCACCGACGTGAAGGCCGGCGCCAGTCTGAAGTTGGAGGTGTGGGATAAGGACCTCAAGGTCAACGATCACCTGGGAACCTGCTCCCACACCATCAGCAATGGAAGCAATAACAGGGTGGAGTGTTCTTTGAAGAAGGGCCGCTTAACCTACTACTACAGCTTTGTGTAGGCTGGGCTGTCAAGTCATGGGAGAGCATATGCATCCTGTGTGTTTATTGGAATCAGGCTTTCATGTGTGAGTTTGTGTAAGAGTCACTGTTTTGTCCTGGCTGAATCCCAGCATCACATTGGCTGTGTTACTCTGTCACCCTGGGCCCTGAGCCATACTAAATTACCAATAAAGATCTCCTCCGCAGAACTCGCTGTATTTGTCTTTCAAACCTTACTAGAATGCCAGGAATCTGTGTGGCTTGATGAAGCTATCTCGTGAACCAGGTACTCTAATATGTTTGAAGTTGAAGTTTGGTCGGTGTCTGTCTCAGTGTCCAAGGACGTGCAGTGAAGCGGCAGAAGGTGTTAAAGTATCCTATATTAGAGGTGAAGTTAAAGTAGCCTATATTAGAGGTAGTGTTAAAGTATCCTATATTAGAGGTGTTGTTAAAGTAGCCTATATTAGAGGTGATGTTAAAGTATCCTATATTAGAGGTGATGTTAAAGTAGCCTATATTAGAGGTGTTGTTAAAGTATCCTATATTAGAGGTGTTGTTAAAGTATCCTATATTAGAGGTGATGTTAAAGTAGCCTATATTAGAGGTGATGTTAAAGTATCCTATATTAGAGGTGATGTTAAAGTAGCCTATATTAGAGGTGTTGTTAAAGTATCCTATATTAGAGGTGTTGTTAAAGTATCCTATATTAGAGGTGATGTTAAAGTAGCCTATATTAGAGGTGTTGTTAAAGTATCCTATATTAGAGGTGTTGTTAAAATAGCCTATATTAGAGGTTATGTAAAAGAGGCAGTGTGTTGAACAGGCAAGGCAGGTTCCTGCTGTTAGAGTTATAACAAGTATGTCTAATAAAGGTCTATCATGTGATAGGCCTAAATAGGCCTAGCCTACCGAAAGTACAGAATCAGAATCAGAATTCGGTTTGTTCGCCATGTATGTTATATAAACACGGAATATACTGTGGCAGTTAGGTGCAAACACTGGGTTAAATAATGAATGAATGTCAATGGGAGTCCTTGGCCTTGTTGAAGAGGCCAGTAGCAGATGGAAAGAAACTGTTCTTATGGCGTGAGGTTTTGGTCCTGATGGACCGCAGCCTTCTGCCGGAGGGGAGTAGCTGGAACAGGGAGTGGCCAGGGTGGGAAGGGTATAGTATGATACTGATGCTGTCAGTTTCTCTATGAACGTGTGCATGTGCAGTTGAATTGCGTGTCTCAAGGGGGCGTTTCTGTTCAGCTGAAGGGGTGTGGTCGACTGGGGGTGTGTCTCTCAGCTGATGCACGCATCCGACGCTGACTCCATCATCAGCATCCAGCACCGACTGCGACCGAGGACTGTAACACGGAGAAAACGGACACTTGACAGCATTTTCGAAACCCAGCGAAGCTGGCCTTGTCAGTCTTTTTGTAACAGACATCTGTTTCGTGTCGCGAGGTGCTGCAAACAGTGAGTATCGTGATGATCTGACGAGATGATACGGCCGCTAGATCAAACACACTGCGTGACAAGACGGTCAATAGCATGAGCATAGCGTATTATGCATGTTCGCCAACAAATATGAATTTTCCCACCGAAGCCGTTAATAGCGAAGAGCGGTCGTGTCAATCTTCGTGCGGGTACTGCATCAGCCGCCCTAACCGCTTGTTGGGGTGGGAAGCAGGGGTGCGAGGGAGGGAGTCGTGAGAGAGATTGGGGGGCGGGGGGGATGGACAGCGACAGTAAGGAGGCAGTTTATTCCACAACTACACACCTCCACATGCAAATAAAGATGGAGTGAAGTAGGAAAGAGGACGAGTGGAATAGGCCTAATGTAGTCTATGACAGGCCTTCTAGGGCGAAATTCCTGAAAGTATGAGAGGCCGTCTAGGGCCAAATTCCTCACATGTACTCATCACTTGTGCTACCACATGAAACAGTCATACACATGCACTCATCAGTTATTCTTAAGAACTGTTATACTGATCTATACTAACAAAGTTAATCATTGAAGTTGAGAAGTAGCCTAGGCCTACATGGAGTTGTATGACCCACAGCACGTATTTTATAAAGATACGGCAAAAAAAGACAAATGTTGCCACGTTATGTTATGCTGCGACGGCTGTTGGAATTACAAGTTGCCTAAATATAGCCTATGCCATGTTTATGTACCATGTCAGCTTTAAATGTGAAAAAGGAAAGCTCAGAGGAGGAGGTGAAAGGCTTGGTGACCGGTGTGCGTCTGGCTTCGCAGCAGTGTGTCCCAGGTGTCTACGTCCTAGTAGTCGCCTCTCACTCTGTCTCTCTCTGTATGTCACTCACTCTCTCTCTCACTTCCTGTATCACTCTCACTCTCTCTGTATCTCTTTATCTCTCGCTCTGTATCTCTCCTCCTCTCTCTTCCCAGTGCAACTGCTAAATATGCTAAAGTATTATCACACTATGGTGTTAACAACAATTTGATGGGTATTCATCCCCCCTGCCCTCCACACACACGCACACACACACAGATCATGTCAGTGTGATGTTCTCAGTCTAAGCTCTTATGAGGATGTTACATGAATGTTAGTGATGTCCATCAGATAGTCGTGATGTGTAGGAAGTTTGCAGTTTGTCTCATGATGATGCAATCACACACACACTCACACACTCAAACACACTCACACACACACACACTCTCACACAAGATGTGAATTTGCGTGTGCTCAGTCTGTATATCTATGTATAATTATCTCTCCCTCTCTTCCTCTATC
Source organism: Osmerus eperlanus (assembly GCF_963692335.1). NCBI lineage: Eukaryota > Metazoa > Chordata > Actinopteri > Osmeriformes > Osmeridae > Osmerus > Osmerus eperlanus. Next base: position 543,225 of record NC_085045.1, on the reverse strand, counting down.
CCTCCCTCTCCCCCCCCCCTTTCTCTCTCTCTATAGTGAGTTTGCCTCAGGTGCCCCCCTCATCCTGTATGGACCCTAACCACTTTAGAGTAGTTTATGTGTGACCCCCCCAGCAACCCTGACCCCTGACCCTAGGATGGGAAGTGTTGGCAGTGGGGTGGCGGGGGAACAGGAGTTTGCCATGAAATCTGTGGGCACTAGGACCACGCTTCCCCGAGCCCCGCCTCTCTCCCGCAGTTGCCCTGCCGACCGCAGCAGCAGCGCAGAACGGCTGCCCCACCCCCCGGCAACCGTCTCTGAGGGAACGGCGTCCAGCGACGAACGAGGAAGCATTAGCATTGGCACCGGGACGGACACCTGCACCGGGACAGACCGGCCAAACGGCTGCGAGCTCACCTCCACCGCCAACGTAGAGCGCTCGGTGGGGGGCGGGGCAAATGGACACCGCGGGGAGGGGGGTGCGGAAGGTGCCAGGAGGGAGAGGGAGAGAGAGAGGGGCGAGCGGGGTAGAGAGAGGGAGAGAGACTGGGAGAGAGAGAGGCTGGAGAGGGAGAGAGAGAGGGAGAGGAACAGAGAGAGGGAAAGGGAGAGAGAGCGTGCAGAGAGAAATCGTGAGAGGGAGAGAGAGAGGATGGACAGAGAGAAGGAGAGGGAGCGAGAGAGGGGAGAGAGGGAGAGAGAGAGGGGAGAGAGGGAGAGAGAGAGAGAGGGAGATGGAGGAGTGAGTCTGGAAGTGTGTGGTAATGTGGTGGAGGGGGCAGAGAAGAGTGCAGGGGCAGCGACCCAGCCTCATCACAGAGTCAGGACCGACCAGGACACCCAGCCTCGTCACAGAGACATGGGGGTCAGGACTGACCAGGACACCCAGCCTCATCACAGAGACATGGGGGTCAGGACTGACCAGAACACCCAGCCTCATCACAGAGACATGGGGGTCAGGACTGACCAGGACACCCAGCCTCATCACAGAGACATGGGGGTCAGGACTGACCAGGACACCCAGCCTCATCACAGAGACATGGGGGTCAGGACTGACCAGAACACCCAGCCTCATCACAGAGACATGGGGGTCAGGACTGACCAGGACACCCAGCCTCATCACAGAGACATGGGGGTCAGGACTGACCAGAACACCCAGCCTCATCACAGAGACATGGGGGTCAGGACTGACCAGGACACCCAGCCTCATCACAGAGACATGGGGGTCAAGACTGACCAGGACACCCAGCCTCATCACAGAGTCAGGACTGACCAGGACACCCAACCTCATCACAGAGTCAGGACTGACCAGGACACCCAGCCTCATCACAGAGTCAGGACTGACCAGGACACCCAGCCTCATCACAGAGTCAGGACTGACCAGGACACCCAGCCTCATCACAGGGACATGAGGGTCAGGACCGACCAGGAGATCAACCCCCCCAAGATCCTGCCTGTGTCTGGGAAACTGGAGCAGGTTGGTACCAACCTTTCAGTTTAGTTTTGGGTTTGTGTCATGTCTTTTATATTTTTCTTTTTGATGTTTTGCAATTTGTTTGCAAGTAAACGGTCTCTCTTTCTCTCCCTCTCCTCTGTCTCTTTGCAGAACAACTCTGGGCTCGTTCGCCCGTCGGCCTTCAAGCCGGTGGTCCCCAAGAGCTTCCACTCTATGCAGAACCTGGTGGGCCAGATGGGGGGGGAGGGCAGGGGGGAGGGGGGGAGGCCCGCGGGGGGGCGCAGGGAGGGAGGAGGAGAGGAGATGCCTGAGGCCTTGCTCCTGGACCAGGAGAGCCCTGTGAGGGGGCGGCAGGCGGAGGGAGGCGGGGGGAACGAGGCTGGGGGCCCCCAGGGAGGCATGTCCGACTCCCTGACCAGCCTGCCCACTTACGCTGCCTCAGGGTCCGGGCCCCCGGCCCCCCTAGCCCCCCTGGCCCTTCTCAGCGCCTCCACCAGCCACATCAACAGGCTGGGCACCCAGGCAGCACCTCATGTCCTGGAGAGGCTGGGCTACCACCTGGACACACCTGGATACCAGGTCTGTACCAGCACAGCATGAGAGTATAGGATACTACAACACAGTACTGTATAATACCGGATAGTACAACACAGTACTGTATAGTACAGGATAGTACAACACAGTACTGTATAATACCGGATAGTACAACACAGTACTGTATAGTACAGGATAGTACAACACAGTACTTTATAGTACAGGATAGTACAATACAGTACTGTATAGTACAGGATAGTACAATACAGTACTGTATAGTACAGGATAGTACAACACAGTACTTTATAGTACAGGATAGTACAATACAGTACTGTATAGTACAGGATAGTACAATACAGTACTGTATAGTACAGGATAGTACAGCACAGCTGTATTAGTAAGTATTTAATCAAATGCACTTCCTGTACATGAGGTGAGGGTGTGTGTCTTCTTGATCATGTGACCTGTGTCCAAAAGAACGGTGCCTCGGACAGTGGCCACTCCTCCTCGGGGAAAAGCTCCTCATCCAATCAGAGGCTGAGCCACCTGGGCGATGCCCCCGCTCCCCTCCGCCCCTCCCCTTCCTCTGATGACATCATCCAGGACCTGGAGGACAGACTGTGGGAGAAGGAGCAGGAGGTGAAAACTTGGTCCCGTAGCCCTGTACCCTCCATCCTCATCCTCCCATCTCCTCCCTGTACCCTCCATCCTCATCCTCCCATCTCCTCCCTGTACCCTCTCTCCTCATCCTCCCATCTCCTCCCTGTACCCTCCATCCTCATCCTCCCATCTCCTCCCTGTACCCTCTCTCCTCATCCTCCCATCTCCTCCCTGTACCCTCTCTCCTCATCCTCCCATCTCCTCCCTGTACCCTCTCTCCTCATCCTCCCATCTCCTCCCTGTACCCTCTCTCCTCATCCTCCCATCTCCTCCCTGTACCCTCTCTCCTCATCCTCCCATCTCCTCCCTGTACCCTCTCTCCTCATCCTCCCATCTCCTCCCTGTACCCTCTCTCCTCATGCTCCCATTTCCTCCCTAAGTTTTCAGTGAATCTATAGAATGAATGTAGAATTGTTTGTGCTCCCCCTCCCCCTCCTCTCCTCCTCCAGGTGCTCCACATGCGTCGTAACCTGGACCAGAGTGAGGCAGCCATCGTCCAGGTGTTTGAGGAGAAGCAGCGGGTGTGGGAGCGCCAGATGGAAGAGCTACGACAGAACTATGCCTCCCGCCTGCAGCAGGTACACACACACACCTCCCGCCTGCAGCAGGTACACACACACATACACCTCACGCCTACAGCAGGTACACACACACACACACGCCTCCCGCCTGCAGCAGGTACACACACACACCTCCCGCCTGCAGCAGGTACACACACACATACACCTCACGCCTACAGCAGGTACACACACACACACACGCCTCCCGCCTGCAGCAGGTACACACACACACCTCCCGCCTGCAGCAGGTACACACACACACACACCTCACGCCTACAGCAGGTACACACACACACACACGCCTCCCGCCTGCAGCAGGTACACACACACACCTCCCGCCTGCAGCAGGTACACACACACACCTCCCGCCTGCAGCAGGTACACACACACGCCTCCCGCCTGCAGCAGGTACACACACACACCTCCCGCCTGCAGCAGGTACACACACACACCTCCCGCCTGCAGCAGGTACACACACACACCTCCCGCCTGCAGCAGGTACACACACACACCTCCCGCCTGCAGCAGGTACACACACACACCTCCCGCCTGCAGCAGGTACACACACACACGCCTCACGCCTGCAGCAGGTACACACACGCCTCCCGCCTGCAGCAGGTACACACACACACGCTACAAACACACACATACACACATTCACCACACACACACACGCTACAAACACACACATTCACCACACACGCAATCTCTCAATCTATGGTCAATGCTCTAACCACTAAACTAAACTCACTTCTACACGTTTCTGTCCTGTCCACAGGTGACACGGCGCGCCCAGCGCTCCCAGAATGCACTGCAGGCCCAGATCACGCGTCTGTCGCAGGACAAGCGACGGCTGCAGGAAGAGATGGCCGCTCTGCTCGCCCAGAGAGAGGAGCTGGAGAGGAAGTGTTTGGATTACAGGAAGGAGCAGGCTGACATCCTGCCCCGCCTGGAGGAGACCAAGTGGGAGGTGAGGAGGGGGGAGCTGAGACCAAGTGGGAGGTGAGGAGGGGGGAGCTGAGACCAAGTGGGAGGTGAGGAGGGGGGAGCTGAGACCAAGTGGGAGGTGAGGAGGGGGGAGCTGAGACCAAGTGGGAAGTGAGGAGGGGGGAGCTGAGACCAAGTGGGAGGTGAGGAGGGGGGAGCTGAGACCAAGTGGGAGGTGAGGAGGGGGGAGCTGAGACCAAGTGGGAGGTGAGGAGGGGGGAGCTGAGACCAAGTGGGAGGTGAGGAGGGGGGAGCTGAGACCAAGTGGGAGGTGAGGAGGGGGGAGCTGAGACCAAGTGGGAGGTGAGGAGGGGGGAGCTGAGACCAAGTGGGAGGTGAGGAGGGGGGAGCTGAGACCAAGTGGGAGGTGAGGAGGGGGGAGCTGAGACCAAGTGAGGAGAGTCTACATGAGACACATTAAGGTCCTCTGAGGTAGTTAGCAGGGAAACACTCATCAGAAATGTGTGCGGGTGGTGTGTGTGTGGGTGGTGTGTGTGTGGGTGGTGTGTGTGCGGGTGGTGTGTGTGTGGGTGGTGTGTGTGTGGGTGGTGTGTGTGTGGGTGGTGTGCGGGTGGTGTGTGTGTGGGTGGTGTGTGTGTGGGTGGTGTGCGGGTGGTGTGTGTGTGGGTGGTGTGTGTGTGGGTGGTGTGTGTGCGGGTGGTGTGTGTGTGTGGGTGGTGTGTGTGCGGGTGGTGTGTGTGCGGGTGGTGTGTGTGTGGGTGGTGTGTGTGTGGGTGGTGTGTGTGTGGGTGGTGTGCGGGTGGTGTGTGTGTGAGTGGTGTGTGTGTGGGTGGTGTGTGTGCGGGTGGTGTGTGTGTGTGGGTGGTGTGTGTGCGGGTGGTGTGTGTGCGGGTGGTGTGTGTGTGGGTGGTGTGTGTGTGGGTGGTGTGTGTGTGGGTGGTGTGTGTGCGTGGTGTGTGGGTGGTGTGTGTGCGGGTGGTGTGTGTGTGGGTGGTGTGTGTGTGGGTGGTGTGTGTGTGGGTGGTGTGTGTGCGGGTGGTGTGTGTGCGGGTGGTGTGTGTGTGGGTGGTGTGTGTGTGGGTGGGTGGTGTGTGTGCGGGTGGTGTGTGTGCGGGTGGTGTGTGTGTGGGTGGTGTGTGTGCGGGTGGTGTGTGTGGGTGGTGTGTGTGCGGGTGGTGTGTGTGTGGGTGGTGTGTGTGCGGGTGGTGTGTGTGCGGGTGGTGTGTGTGTGGGTGGTGTGTGTGCGGGTGGTGTGTGTGGGTGGTGTGTGTGTGGGTGGTGTGTGTGTGGGTGGTGTGTGTGCGGGTGGTGTGTGTGTGGGTGGTGTGTGTGTGGGTGGTGTGCGGGTGGTGTGTGTGTGGGTGGTGTGTGGGTGGTGTGTGTGCGGGTGGTGTGTGTGTGGGTGGTGTGTGTGCGGGTGGTGTGTGTGCGGGTGGTGTGTGTGTGGGTGGTGTGTGTGTGGGTGGTGTGTGTGCGGGTGGTGTGTGTGTCAGGTGTGCCAGAAGGCTGGGGAGATCTCCCTGCTGAAGCAGCAGCTGCGTGACAGCCAGGCGGAGGCCAGCCAGCGGGCAGGGGACATGGTGGGGCTGCGGGGGCAGCTGAAGGAGCTGCAGGGCCGGCTGAGGGAGCGGGAGGAGGACCTGCTGGGCCTCAAGGACTCCTGCAGCGCCCGCGGCCTGCAGCTGGAGCGCTGCCAGGGAGAGCTGAGGAGGACTCTGAAGGAGGTGCACTATACACACACTTATATACACTATATATGCACAATATATATACACTATACACATATATACATACCTGAAGGAGATGTGCTGCCCTAAAGACACACTAGAATATACTATATATACTATATATATATACTCTTTATTTTATATATGTATACTTATTTGTTGGTGTTAGTATAAGTACTTAATATAAGTACACTTAATATTGTGATATACACGTAGGAGTGGCAGAGCAGGGGGGATTCTAACCCCCGCGCCTCGCCCGGTTAGAGGATGTGCTGAGTGAGTGTGTGTCCCCACTCCAGGTGATCCTCCTCAGGGAGAAGCTGGGCGTGTTCGAGGCTGAGGTTCTGGGGCTGAAGAGGGCTCTGGGGGAGCTGGGGGGCGGGGTTGACCCCGTCATGACCCCGACCCTGGTGACGATGGGGTTCATCCAACCCTGGGGTCTCCACTGCCCCCGCAACCCCTCCGAGGCGGCCCCCGCACCCCTCGGCTCCGACGCCCTGCTCAGCCTCCAGAGCGATGAGGCCAAGGCCCAGAGGCAGGAGGCCCAGAGGCAGGAGGCCCAGAGGCAGGAGAGGCAGCAGTGTGAGGAGGCCCAGTGGCGTGAGGCGCAGCAGCGCCAAGAGACCCACCTGCGCCAGGAGGCCCACCTGGGCCAGGAGGCCCACCTGCGCCAGGAGCCCCACCTGCGCCAGGAGGCCCAGTGGGAGGAAAAACCAGATCTGCGCAGGCAGCTGGAGCAGCTCCAGGGTGCTCTGCACCAGGAGAGGCAGCAGAGGGAACGCCAGGCGCTGAACTTCCACCAGGAGCGACACACCTGGCAGGACGAGAAAGAGCGAGTGCTGAAGTACCAGGCGCAGCTGCAGATCAGCTACGTGGAGACGCTGCAGAAGAACCAGGTGTTGGAGAAGCAGGTTGGACAGCTAGGGTCCAAGATGGCCACCCCCCCTTCCTCTTTCAGCTCCCCCCCACCTCCCCCTGCCCTGTCCCCACTCCTCCCCCTGCCTGCCGCTTCACTCCCTGCCCCCATCGCCCTCACCCTCTCCCCCCCCTGCGAGGAGCAGAAGGGTGCCCCTGCCCTGCACCAGCTGGTGCCCCCCTGGGCCGGACCGTCCCGTCTGGAGAGAATCGAGTCCACAGAGATCTAGTCCACTAGGGATCTAGTCCACTAAGATTCTAGTCCACTAGGGATCTAGTCCACCAGGGATCTAGTCCTCTAGGGATCTAGTCACCTAGGGATCTAGTCCACTGGAGATGTACTCCACCAAACCTGACATCCACCACAGGCTTCAGACTGACTGTTCAACGTGATTCAGTGCTCTACAATTAAACACTTAGAAAACTTCACCTGCATAGCAACCGAACAAACTGCACCTGCATAGCAACCTAACAAACTGAACCGTAGATACGAGCCTCCAGCAGCTTCGCTACCAGAACGTCAGATATATCTAAGCAAGGCAGGCTGACTCGGCAAAACAGGCTGGTTCTGTAAGCAGGGAATCCAGATTTGTGTTTAGCTGAAACAAAGCCTTGAGCAAATCCAAGGATGGTTTAAACCATGAAGAGTTTATTTCGTTTTTTTAGGACTAGAAGAGACTAGGATTTAGCACACTAGATTAAATCAGCATTTGTGGCCAGAGAGCGCCTTATATCTATCCAATAAGCGATGTCATGTTTAGGGTGATTTTTACATATTTATTATGAACTCTTATTTATATAAATAGGCCAATTAAAAGCGGATTCTTAGTTACTGTAACGTTAAAAAAATAAAATGAAAAAATCTGTTTTAAAAAGGGGGAAGGAATAAAAAGATGCCAATGTTTAAATATACATAAAGTATATATATACATACAAATACTACAATACTACAAAATAAATACAAAGGGCAGTATTTTTGCAGTTACTAACCCCAAACCAGGGGACATACATGAACTACTGTGTTTCAGGAGATTATTAAATAAAAAGTAGTTAATTAAGTCAGTTTGTTGGGTTCGGGTCAATTTCAATCTCAGTCCACTGAGGAATACAACTGGCACTGAATAAAAATATCTGAATCCTTCGACCCCATGCAAGTTTTGTAGTTCTTGGTTCCATCGTGATATTAGAAGATCTGCTATCGAACACAACGTCAATCAAGGCTTTGGTAAAACAAGAATCAGGGAAGTTTGAGACAGTCTCTCCCACGCTGCAGAGACTGCAGATGACCACTAGGGGTCAGCACAGAGACGTGACAGGCCCTACCAGTCCACATCTCTTCCTCAATGAAATGGAAACTTGTGCAAAGGGAACGAAATTAGAGGCACAGAGATGGCAGAAAGTTGTTTATTATTATTATTTAGCATTTATCCATATGCCCAAAAATTCAGAGGCACTAAAATGGAGCAGGCTACAGGCTCTAGTGAATGCCTAAACTGTAGAATTTGAAACGACACAAGAGAGAATTATAAATATATATTTATACATTGTTGTCTGGGTGCGTGTGTGCATGTTAGAGTGCCAAATGGAAATATGAGAGAGAGAGACAGAGAGAGAGAGAGAGAGAGAGAGAGAGAGAGAGAGAGAGAGAGCGAGAGCGAGAGAGAGAGAGAGAGAGAGAGAGAGAGAGAAGAGGTCAGCATTGAAACTTAACCCTCTGAGTTAGACAGGCTTGGTGATTGAGGATGGAAAACAAAACTAAAGAGATCGTGAAAATCAGAGTTTTTCACGTTTCCCGGGTAAATATAACTACTATTATAGATATACTATAAAACTACTGCACTAGACGTTCTGGAGGAGGGGAAAGCTGGTGGTTTGGGTGTAAATATGTCGTAGCTTTTTAAACGTGTTTATGCCAGCATACAAAAATAATACTGTGCACTCTGCATTTTACAGAATAGTTGTTGGTATGATAATCTTTAATATTGTTACACTGTAATGGTGATTTCAGAATATACATTTCAGCTTTTTGCCTCCATATACCTATTGTAACTGGTATTGATTTCTGGTACCATGACAACCTGATCCAAAACCATCGTTTCCTTCTGACGTAGCTGATCTATGTATGTATTGCTCTAGAAAATAAGACTATCGATGTTTTTATAGGTTTTTATTGTTTTCTGTTGTTGTAAAAGCTCTGTGAAAATCATATTTTACCAAATTCAGCTAAACCAATAAAGATACGCAACTGGATCACATTTTTGTTTTGATATCTGTTACACAAGCTATTTCTCTACAATTTGATATCAACATTTTACATCAAATATCATATGACCTTTTGACCTGAAATCCAGAAACTCTAACACAATGAGCATAACTTTCCTGGAGTATAATGTTGTAATTTATCAAGCCATTAAATGTTTTTTAAATTATAAAATGTCTAAATTGTAATATTTATATTACACTGGCTTAGTGTGCACTCATAACCTTGTATTTTTTGCGATGATGGACTAATTCATACTTTTATTGCTGATTAATGTTACCAACACATTCATTCAGAATTAACATAAATGCAGTCATAAAGAATTAGTCTTATTTATTATTATTTTTTACAAAAGACAGGAATAAACATTTTTTTCGATTGTTACATTTGAAGTGCAGTCCTCACAGTAATCCACCAGGTGGCGATGTTAAAGCGCTTCCCTAAGGAAACGGGTTTTTGAGAACTGCTGTTTAGAGAAGGATTTAGGCATTTATCATGATTAGTTTAAGGCCGCCGGCATCACACTCCCGAACAGTAGGTGGCGATGATGCACCTCTTAAACTTTGGTTGCAATCTGCCAAAAGAAAAGGTCAGCGTTAAGTTTGTCCCTTTTCTAGTTTATTCACGTTTTCTTGTGCAAATTAGCCAGACTTAGCTAGCAAATTTGCGCAAGTGAACATTTATCAATTTAGGATGCAAGACGTTAACTGTCAACACTGAACTGGTGAGTTCTAGTTCTTAGATTACAGCTAACGGACACTGATTAAACAAAGTGGGCGTTTAAAACAGCTAGACTAACACTAGACAGCTAGTGCAAGCTAACTGAGCTAGCAAGCTTTAGTAATGACACCTGTGCAAGCTGGCTTGCAGGTTACAACTCTCCTAAAAGTATAAAAGATAATATTTTCAGACAGTAAATGACGACACCAACTCCATATTATAGCCATGGAAGCCAGTATACCAGGAAGGGTACCATCGCTTGAATGGGCTAGCAAGATTAAACTGGATTCCTAGGAGGTCAAGAGGCACTTCCACTGTGAAGTGGATTCAGACCTTATTAAAAGCATTACTATTTCAAGGACGGTATACTACCTATTGTGTCCATGTTTATCGTATGCACTGAAGAATGTAGGAATTGTATGCTTTGGAGAATATAGTATCGTGAGATGAGTGATTGCGTAGGTCTCGTGTTTTGCGTGTAACTAAATTGATGTTTTATTTTTATTGGGCATAACAGAGATCATGGTGGTCAATCTGTGCCTGCCTCATTTTCAAACCACCATACAGTGCAACAAGGTATGAAACAACATACGTGTTTTTATGTTCCCAAGTGTCATCTTTCTGAGCTGTGTGTGTGTGTGTGTGTGTGTGTGTGTGTGTGTGTGTGTGTGTGTGTGTGTGTGTGTGTGTGTGTGTGTGTGTGTGTGTGTGTGTGTGTGTGTGTGTGTGTGTGTGTGTGTGTGTGTGTGTGTGTGTGTGTGTGTGTGTGTGTGCGTGCGTGTGTGTGTCGGCGATGTATTGAGTTTCTATCATCAACTTTCTGCTCGTCGTGATTTGTAGTTTAGTTCCATGTTGTTGGTATTTCTCACCTTCTGACTGTGACCTTGTCACTGTCACATCCTTTGTCCTGTTTTATCAACTGTGGCCATGGTTCTGTCCTCTGCAGTGCTTTGGAGGGAGGACGGAGGGATGGGGGAGGAGAGGGATGGGGGAGGAGAGGGACAGGGTTGTGTGGGAGGTTGAGTCATGGCTGACCTCGCAGTGTTCTTCCTGTGTGCTGAGCTTCTGCTCGTTCTTGAGTCCGTTCTTCATCTCATCTTCTTTCACCTCCTACCTTTCATCCCCCCCACCCCTCCACCTCCATCACCCTTCATCGCCTCTCCAACACCTCCCTCCCTCCCTCCTCTCCTCCCCCCCCCCCCCCCAGCTGTGTGCAGACAGCTATGATGTCACCAACCTCCTGTCAGCTGACCCGGACGTGCGGAGGCGGGGCTTCAAGCTGGAATACTTCCTGCGTCCACCAATGCAGGTGAGCTGTTCCCACTGCACCTGGACTTTATCCTGACCAAGCATAGCAGCACCAATGAAACTCTAATCAACACACACTTATTATTAGGATAAGGTGTAGCTCAGTGGTTGGAGCATCTGACTGCAGATCAAGAGGTCACAGGGTCAAATCCTATTTGGACAAAAACACGACAATACTAAACTAGTTAGTAAAGGTAGATTAAACACGACAATACTAACCTAGTTAGTAAAGGTAGATTAAACACGACAATACTAACCTAGTTAGTAAAGGTAGATTAAACACGACAATACTAACCTAGTTAGTAAAGGTAGATTATTGTAAATGACCTGATAGCTCAGGTGTTTGTTTTGGGGCAGGAATCTCCTGTTCCCCTTCCGGCCTCACCAGCCTCATCTCTGCCCCCCTCATGTGTCCGCCCCCAGGTGACGCTGCAGTTCAGCCTGCAGGTGGAGGTGAGCAGGGTGGATGTGCAGCTGTGGCCCTGGGCCATGGACCGAGGACAGGCCTGCAAGAGGCTGGAGATCAGCACCAGCTCCAGCCTCCCACCGCCCCGCCCACGCTGCCCCCAGCAGGGCCCTGCGTCTGGGCTCAGGGGGGGACGGCACCGGGGCCAGGAGGGCCGGAGGGATCCTTGGTTCAAGGGTCATCACTGGGGCTGCGAGGGTCAGGACCAGGGCCACCACCAGACCGACAGAGACAGCGTCCAGGCCGAGTTCAAGCTGGTGGGCCGCTGTGATCTGAGGGACGACCCCCCTGTCTGCTTCTCCCACCCCCTCTCCCAGCCACGCCCCCCCTTCCCCTCGTCGGCCCCGCCCCCCCCTGCCGGCTGCCGGCGGGAGCAGCTGTGGAGCTCCGCCTCTCTGGGCGCGGTCAGGCAGCTGCGCGTCACTGTGGCGTTTGGGGGTGCTGCCTCGGCGCTGGGGCTGAAGGCTCTGGCAGTGTGGGGGCTCCCTGCTCGCTGCTGCCCCCCGCTGGAGGTGGAGAGGCTGCACAGGGCCCACACAGCCAGCCTGGGACCACCTCCAGCTGGGCCTGGACACTCCGCCCCTCGCACCTCCTCTACCTCACCTCCAGCTACAGCAACACCTCCAGCTAGGTATGAGCGGGAAGGTGTAGCTCAGTGGTACATTGCTCTCCTCTCCTTTAATCTACTCGTCTCTACTGTACTCTTCTCTGCTCTGCTTTACTCTACTGTACTTAGCCTCCCAGACGTTCCAGAGGAGTTCCTTGACCCCCTGACCCAGGAAGTGATGGCGCTGCCCATGCTGCTGCCAAGCGGAGCGTCAGTCGACCTCTCCACCTTGGAGGAGTACAGGCGCAGGGAGGCCACCTGGGGTCGTGCCCCCAACGACCCCTTCACCGCCGTGCCCTTCACCCCGGACGCAGGCCCCCTCCCCAACCCACACCTGAAGAGCCGCATCGACCGCTTCCTGCTTCAGCCGGGGTTAGGGGTCAGTGGGGGATCAGGAGTCAGGGAGGGAGTGCTGGGGAGGCAGGAGGATGGGGGGACACCCCACACCTCGAGACTGGTAGCTGTGAGGGGGGACGAGAGGGGGAAGGAGGGGGAGAAGGAGGAAGAGATCAAACTTCACCCCTGCAATGGTAACGCATCCTCCAGCCTCCTGGGGGCACTGTGTGGGGACAGGGACACCAGGAGACAGGAGCCCCCTTCTGCTGGAACCAGAGCTGCCAGGAGGGAGAATGGGCGTGCCGACAGACCAGACCTCCACGCACCGTGGCATGGGGAGGCTCGGGGACCTGATCTGGGGCTGGGTACGAAGCAATCCCTGGGTGGTGACCCCAGCCCGGCTGGTCCGGACTCAGAAGAGCCCAGCTCCAAGCGAGCCAGAACAGATGGGGAGGCTGGTGAGTTAGGAGAGGATGTCTAACCCTAACCCTCTACACAACATAATGAGCTGTGTGTTCACCTGTGTGTGTGTTCACGTGTGTGTGTGTTCACGTGTGTGTGTGTGTTCACCTGTGTGTGTGTTCACCTGTGTGTGTGTTCACGTGTGTGTGTGTTCACGTGTGTGTGTGTTCACGTGTGTGTGTGTTCACCTGTGTGTGTGTTCACCTGTGTGTGTGTTCACCTGTGTGTGTGTTCACGTGTGTGTGTGTTCACGTGTGTGTGTGTTCACCTGTGTGTGTGTTCACGTGTGTGTGTGTTCACCTGTGTGTGTGTTCACCTGTGTGTGTGTTCACCTGTGTGTGTGTTCACCTGTGTGTGTGTTCACGTGTGTGTGTGTTCACCTGTGTGTGTGTTCACCTGTGTGTGTGTGTTCACGTGTGTGTGTGTTCACCTGTGTGTGTGTTCACCTGTGTGTGTGTTCACCTGTGTGTGTGTTCACGTGTGTGTGTGTTCACCTGTGTGTGTGTGTTCACGTGTGTGTGTGTTCACCTGTGTGTGTGTGTTCACGTGTGTGTGTGTTCACGTGTGTGTGTGTTCACCTGTGTGTGTGTTCACCTGTGTGTGTGTTCACGTGTGTGTGTGTTCACCTGTGTGTGTGTTCACCTGTGTGTGTGTTCACGTGTGTGTGTGTTCACCTGTGTGTGTGTGTTCACGTGTGTGTGTGTTCACCTGTGTGTGTGTTCACCTGTGTGTGTGTGTTCACCTGTGTGTGTGTTCACCTGTGTGTGTGTTCACGTGTGTGTGTGTTCACGTGTGTGTGTGTTCACCTGTGTGTGTGTTCACCTGTGTGTGTGTTCACCTGTGTGTGTGTTCACGTGTGTGTGTGTTCACGTGTGTGTGTGTTCACCTGTGTGTGTGTTCACCTGTGTGTGTGTTCACCTGTGTGTGTGTTCAAGTGTGTGTGTGTTCACGTGTGTGTGTGTTCACGTGTGTGTGTGTTCACCTGTGTGTGTGTTCACGTGTGTGTGTGTTCACCTGTGTGTGTGTTCACCTGTGTGTGTGTTCACGTGTGTGTGTGTTCACCTGTGTGTGTGTTCACCTGTGTGTGTGTTCACGTGTGTGTGTGTTCACCTGTGTGTGTGTTCACCTGTGTGTGTGTTCACCTGTGTGTGTGTTCCAGGTCCCTGTAGCTCCCATGAACAGCGTCTGTGTTCCAGCCTGGACCAGGCGCTCCTCTCAGCCTTGAGAGGCCGGCCCTCCTTCACCTCGTCAGCCTCCCACACCATCACAAGAGGCCGGCCCTCCTTCACCTCGTCAGCCTCCCACACCATCACAACCCCAGGTAGGGTAGGGGAGTTGGGTTGTGTGTGTGGAGGCTGGGATGGGGGTGGGTGTATGGTAGGAGGGGGCAGGAGAGGCTGGAGGGAGGGGGTGAGTGTGTGGAGGCTGGGATGGGGGTGGGTGTATGGTAGGAGGGGGCAGGAGAGGCTGGAGGGAGGGGGTAAGTGTGTCGAGGCTGAAGGGGAAGCAGCTGTGCCCTTAGTGGAAGGTGAGGATGAGGGTCGATGATGGTCGTCGGTCCTCCTCCGGCTAGCAGACATTACTTTCTCCTCCACTGCAGGGCTGTGATCTATGTCTGACTTCATACAGCAACGCTGTCCTTTCTGCATCAGACACACTCACCAGACCTTCACAATCAACAAGCTTCACAGTCATGTCCTCACACTAGGGCTGGTCCAGAACAGCTTCACTATCTCAGCCTCACCACATCACAGCTTCACCTGTAACTTGTGTTCATTTATTTTTGTTTTATTATTATTTAAATGTGTTAGTTAACTTCTGCTATACTTTCAATATGCACCATTAATACGCCACTTTGGATAAAAAAGTATTCTAAATTAATCAGATGTAAATGAAAACATGTTTTATTTAGCATCGCTTTTATCCAGAGAGACAAGGCAGCCTGCGACCACTTGAAGCGAGAATTGAAATGTAGGTTTGAGACCAGATGTCTTGTCTTTCCCCAGGTGAACACAGGCCAGGTGAACACAGGCCAGGTGAACACAGGTGTGCGGTGTGTTCCTGCTCTCTGTCCGCCTACTCCTGCACCCCCGCCTACCGGCTGCCCTGCACCCACTTCCTCTGCCGCCCCTGCCTGCACAGGAAATCCCGCCCACCAAGTTCGTCGGTCGCCTCAGAAATGCCGAAGCACTTCCTGTGTCCTGTCTGCCAAAGCCCCGCCCCCTCCAGTGACATCACACGTGTTCATCACTGATCGGCTGCGTGCTGGAGGTAAACCTGTAAACTGAACCCTCTGACCCTTGACCCCTGACGAGGGGGGGTATATTGATTGACTGAGTGACAAGTGATGACCCTCTGATCGTACTGTACCTGAGAAAGAACTGGGCTGGGTCTGAATGATCATTCGCCGGCATCATTAAACATGCTTTGAGCTAAAAATGCAAGATGTCAAATCACATGATGTACAATGTGGACATCGCCAGACTCTCCTGAAGGCTCTTCCATTCTCTCTTTCCTTTCCAATCTCTACTGTTTCTTTATCTCCTGACTCCTTCTCTCCTACTCTCTCTCTCTCAAGTTGCGTGGCGGTAAAGGCAAAGGCTGTAACCTTGGGTATGAACAGTGTTGGACTGAAGGGTTGTGAGGAGAGAAAGGGAGACACAGAGAAGAGAACAGGAGGGAGAGCTGAACAGGAAACAGTGTTCAGCCCCAAGGCTCTTGATCAGAAAGATGGCTAAACAACCAAACATGGCCTCCGTCCTCTATCTTTGCACCTGCTGCCAAACACCTCTGCTCTCTTCCTCTGCCTCACTTCTCTCTTCCTCCTCTCTCTGTCCATCTATGTAACGCTTCAGTTCCTTTACTATATTCCAGATATTCAATGCTGATTGAAGGTAGTCGTCAGTTTGGCGTGTCTGAGTTGTGTCAGCTATAATTGCATATTTCCTGTTTTCGTTTTTTATTAAGCCCAACAAAGCAACTATATATGCCTGGTAGAGATGCAGGTTATGGAAATAAACCTCAGTGCTCAGTGGTAGTCATGGCCTAGCTTGTACTAGTGAGTGCTCAGTGGTAGTCATGGCCTAGCTTGTACTAGTGAGTGCGTGGTGGTAGTCATGGCCTAGCTTGTACTAGTGAGTGTGTGGTGGTAGTCATGGCCTAGCTTGTACTAGTGAGTGCGTGGTGGTAGTCATGGCCTAGCTTGTACTAGTGAGTGTGTGGTGGTAGTCATGGCCTAGCTTGTACTAGTGAGTGCGTGGTGGTAGTCATGGCCTAGCTTGTACTAGTGAGTGCGTGGTGGTAGTCATGGCCTAGCTTGTACTAGTGAGTGCGTGGTGGTAGTCATGGCCTAGCTTGTACTAGTGAGTGACCTTCACTATAACACAACCCTCCACTGGATTTGGATGCCGTTAACTTGCCGGTAGGATCTGCCTCTAATGACTTTCAGAGAACAATCAAAAACACAGCCCTCACATTGTCGAGGTTATGGCACATGTCATTTCGTGGTTCTTTTTCAAACGGCTTAATTTGGTTCTCTACAAGTTAATCAACCACTAATCATCGTTAATTCCTGGAACACAAGTAGCCTAGCTCACAAGAAGATTGTTTGGAACATAGTAGGCTAATTGAAATGCCAATTTACATTAGAATTAAAAATGTAACTCAATTTGACACACCAGTAGAATATTCCTATGTGAGATCTTAAAATTATCGTTTTATTTATGCACAATTTATTTATTTGATATTTAATTTTAATCCCATGTGGATTGTGATCAGTAGGTCAAATTGTCACTTGTTTTTTTTCGGAAGACATTGTGTTTCTTTGCCTTGAAGCAAGCCATGAATAAGCCATAAACATTAGACTACATTGTAGTGGTGCAGCCTTGAATAAGGTACACATATTTCCAGGTAATCTGTTTTGTAGCAGTGACCAATTAGATGAGTTTATCAGATGCAGGGACAGACACGAGGGCAACCTCTTGCCTCCCTTTGCTCTCCCTCTTTCTCCGCCTTATTTTTCATCATTTGAAGTCTGTAGATTTCTATGGCAGTGATTCTGTATCCTATTAGTTGACATTCTTTGTTTGATCATCATTAATTATGAAAAAGCAAAACTGAATGGGGGATATAAATACATTTTAAAAACCTTTGTGGGTACGTGTGTGGAAGTGGGGGCACAGGTTGTGTGACAACACTGACGTCAAATAAACCGACCCCAGTATAAGTACGGGCTCTGCACAGGCAGTTGTCAGTCTCGTGTGTCAGCCAAGTGGACAACAGGTGTGATCCTTCCGCTATCTATCCACTGCTGTCACCATGCCGCGCTGCGCACTCCCTCTGTGCGTCCTTGGTCTCCTCGCGCTCTCCTCAGCGTGCTACATCCAGAACTGTCCTCGAGGCGGGAAACGAGCTCTCCAAGACACGCGCATCAGACAGGTATGCGTTTATTGGATACATATTCGTTCTGCCTACTTAATTTTTTTTTGTCGTGGTTAAGTTTTCATTTGGTTCTTGGTTACTGGTTCATA
Source organism: Osmerus eperlanus (assembly GCF_963692335.1). NCBI lineage: Eukaryota > Metazoa > Chordata > Actinopteri > Osmeriformes > Osmeridae > Osmerus > Osmerus eperlanus. Next base: position 525,758 of record NC_085045.1, on the reverse strand, counting down.
GATTAATTAAAAAATATATTTTTTAACTGACCGAATATATTAATATGATTGTATAAATGCAGTCCATGAGTCTTCACCTTCATCTCGTCTCATATAGTTAAGATTTGAAACATTGTCTTTAAACATTTAGTACTTATTTGTATGTCCTGATAAAATATGCCACTTTTCCAAACTGACAGAATTGTGAATATGGGAAGATAATGATCAAGGATCTGAAGTGCAGAGTTCTAGCAGTATTTCAGAGTGAAGGAAGCACATCTCAGCTTGCAAGCACGGTGGAAAAGAACATCTTATTAACTAGGCACACTGCATCTATAATAACATCTCAGCTATACTCTAAAGAATCAGTAACGTGTTGAACATGGCCAAGCTAACCCCTTCTGTGGATCCTGCTTAGATTTCTTGCTGTTTTGAGACAGTCTTGAGCTGTTTTTTTTTTTCTTAAGAGTTTGTCCTTGTCTTGCTTGAGGGTTTAGGATGGTTTTGGTGCAGTTCTGTATGCATCTGTGAAGTCCTCTGTAACATTGCTTGTAAAACTCCCCAAAATTACATTAACACAGTTAAACATAATTTTATTGATAAAGTGTGTGTGGTGGGAGAGGGGGGGGCATGTTAGCTGGGTGGTGTGTGACGGTGTCCTGTGTCCCCTGCAGTGTCTGTCCTGTGGGCCGGGGGCCCGGGGCCGCTGCCTGGGCCCCAGGATCTGCTGTGCTGAGGGGCAGGGCTGCTGGCTGGGCTCCCCTGAGACACAGGTGTGCCTGGAGGAGGACCTGCTGCCCAGCCCCTGCCAGCCGGGAGGGAGACCCTGTGGCCCCCAGGAGGGGCGCTGCGCTGCCCTGGGAGTCTGCTGCGACTCAGGTACCAAACACTCTCCGGGGGGGTTTGGTGTGGGTGGGTGTGTGCGTGTGTTTAGGTGACTTGAGTAATGTCTGAATTCAGGTGTTTAAACACACTGACATGATGTGAGTTATGCACGTGTGTGTGCGAAAGTGGATCTTCAGTGAGTGTGATTAGAATCTATAACTACAAGGATGTGATTAGAATCTATAACTACAAGGATGTGATTAGAATCTTTATTTCCCTGTGTTCTCTACGTGCTGTCAGAGAGCTGTGTAGTGGATGCAGACTGCGTGACGGGGAGTGGACTTCCCCCCTCCTCTTCCTCACCGGGACAGCTGCTCGTGCGCCTGCTGCATCTCTCCACCAGGGGGGGCAGTGCATACTGACGCGCTCCCTGGTAAAGCCTGCCCCTCGACCCAGACCAGCCACCCTCTCGTCTCTGCTGTCAGTGTGGAGAATGGAACACAAGTATTATTTAGATTTAAAAAAAGATCCACATGATAAGACATGAACAGTTATAGAAGTATTGGAACCCTAACCCTGTAAATATGGCTACTTTTCTGTATAGGATACGGTTTTATGAAGCCAGACTATATGAACAGTTGCCACATTTATAGAAATATGCCTAAAACAATATGTACATCTGTTGTATGATGATTTTTCTCCTTGAATTGACATTGATGTTAAAGATGTCATCACTGAGGTCTATAGTATAGGTACTGACTGGGTTTGCACAGTCTTTGTGAATGGTAAGTGAAACTTTGGAAAACTGTCAAGCTTCTGTAAGGTTGTGGTTTGGTTGTACGATAGAGAACAGGAGCCTCGACAATAATAAAAGACGTCACTGCCAACCAAACTCAATACTTATCGTTTTTTCTGCGTATTCTCGTATGCACGGTTTTACGATTGCCTAATAACGTCTGTATGTGAGAGACAGATAGTGTGTTTTCTGTGGTCGTGTGTCATGACTGTAGCTGTGACTAATCAGTGTGTAAAACCAGCAGCTCTTAAGATGTAGTGCCAAGATCATCTCTTCTCTGTGATGATCAAGTTAGAGGGGAAACCGTGCCAAACCCCAAACCAACCGTGATAAGTTAAAACATGTACCAAAAGCCTCCTTAATGAAGTGAAGCTGTCTTTTCAAACAGTCTCTGTCCAACAAAGCCAAGAAAAAGAAAATGTATAAAAAACTAAAAACCTTTTATCTGATAATGCACACTGCATGATGAGCACTGATATAAATGAAACAAGTGTTGTTTACTTATTTAAACTGTCAAGACCTGTTTCTTCCGTAGATAAGATGGGATTAGGCTAGGAAAGGTTGAGTCAACAATGTCTCACACACCAACAAGAAGTTTATTCTTTACCCTAATAACTTTGCACTGATGCATGGACGGTATAACAGCTGTGCGTGAGAGACACAAATGATGGTATGTGTGTGAGAATGCTTGAAGGAGCATGTGTGAGTGTGTGTGAGAGTGCTTGAAGGAGCATGTGTGAGTGTGTGTTAGAGGGCTTGAAGGGAGGTGTGTGTGTGGAGGTATTTAAGCGTGAGAGTGTCTTGCTGGATCACGCTGGTCGTCACCATGGAGCTGAAAATGGTGCTGCTGGTGCTCTGCCTGTGTGCTCTGCTCATCTCCACACAGGGTAAGAACCTGAGCCTGTGCATGTGTGTGTGTGAATGTGCGTGGGACTGTGTGAGTGGGACTGTGTGTGTGTGAGTGGGACTGTGTGTTTCAAGTTGTGCGAGAAAGTTTAGTGAAACGTCTTGAAGTCTCAAACATCAGTTACTGAACATGTCAGAAGAACTGTGTGCTAAGAGCGAGAGCTAAAACAGCTCAATCCACCACCTGCTCGTTAACAAGTTAGTGGATTGTTAAAGTTACGTAGACCGTTTTATAAGAAGAGAAAGATCGAAAATGCTGTACACAAATCTAGTGTATTAAGACTTTCCATAGTTTTATTTATGAGATATATTTGATATCCTTGAATGTCCTAATCGACATGCTTTCTTTAATGCATGTGTGCGTGCATGTGCGTGTGTGTGTGTGTGACTGTGGGCATTGAAATTCCTGTGTGACTGACTGGCTGTTCCGGTTGATCTATAACTTTGGTAATCCAGACATTCAATTAAAAAAATCTGTCTCAGCATGTTTGACTGTTACAGTCGGTATGTGAGTCAGTCTCAAGCTTTGTTTAGAGAAGTTGTAAGTTGGGCAACTCAAACATCTCATGGTATAAAACATTGCTTTGCTATAAACATAAAGTGGCTATTTATTAAAAACACAAAACCCTTCAAACGTGCTTGTTGGTTGCAGCTGCCATTCCTAAGTGTTGCGTGACGGTCTCCAGGAACATTTCTAACAAGATGCTGAAGAGAGTGAAGCAGACGGCACAGCAGGATGATGGAATCTGCCAGATCAAGGCTCTGATGTGAGTGATGCTGGCTGCTTCACTGTGATACCGTCTCTGTCCTGCTCAGCACAGCAGTCACTGTGATACTGTCTCTGTCCTGCGCAGCACAGCAGTCACTGTGATACTGTCTCTGTCCTGCTCAGCACAGCAGTCACTGTGATACTGTCTCTGTCCTGCGCAGCACAGCAGTCACTGTGATACTGTCTCTGTCCTGCTCAGCACAGCAGTCACTGTGATACTGTCTCTGTCCTGCGCAGCACAGCAGTCACTGTGATACTGTCTCTGTCCTGCGCAGCACAGCAGTCACTGTGATACCGTCTCTGTCCTGCGCAGCACAGCGATACCGTCTCTGTCCTGCGCAGCACAGCAGTCACTGTGATACTGTCTCTCTCCTGCGCAGCACAGCAGTCACTGTGATACTGTCTCTGTCCTGCTCAGCACAGCAGTCACTGTGATACTGTCTCTGTCCTGCTCAGCACAGCAGTCACTGTGATACTGTCTCTGTCCTGCTCAGCACAGCAGTCACTGTGATACTGTCTCTGTCCTGCGCAGCACAGCAGTCACTGTGATACTGTCTCTGTCCTGCGAAGCACAGCAGTCACTGTGATACTGTCTCTGTCCTGCTCAGCACAGCAGTAGAACACAGGATCTGTCGTGTTAGGAACCGGAAGGACACCTGTTTTATGGGATGGGATGAAGCCAACTGGGTGATCTGGTGACGTGTTCTTCTTGGTGGTCCACAGCTTGTACCTGGGCCGTAAGAAGGTCTGCGCTCCACTGAGTGTGTGGAAGAGGCTGGTGGACCTGAGGAAGAAACGGAAGCCTCGCAAACAGAAGAGGAGGAACTAGAGAGGAGAGCGGTCTCAGAACTTTGTTACTTAAACTGTCTTTACACTGAACTTATACCGTCTTTATGTGGTGTTGTCATTTATACTGTCCTTCACCATAATATGTTGGTATTTCAAAATGGATGTGTATGCAATGTAGTCAACCGTTACTGTGTTCACTCTGTACTATGCAAAGATACTTATCAAACAAATTAAAGTTGATTAAAACAAATTACAACGAATGAAGCACAGTAAGTGAAGCCTAACTCACCCCAGCTTAACCCTTGTGTTATCTTCGGGTCATTCTGACCCATCAGTCATTGTGACCCACCGTCGTATTGCGACAAATTTACCGCATACAAAGACAAAGTGAAGCATTTTCTTTTAACAGCTAGGCTGTCTCAGACCCCCCACATTGCAAAGGTTAAAAGAAAATTATTTTAATTTGTTTTTGTATTGGGTAAAATTGGGTAAACACAACGATGGTTCGTTATGAACCTTTGGGTCATGTGACCCGAAGGCAGCACGAGGGTTAATCATCTACACCCATGGAGGAAGAGCAGACACAGACTGACCCCTGATAGGCCACATCAGATAGAGGGTCACGTGACCTGATATACGTGACCTGATAGGCCACATCAGAGAGAGGGTCACGTGACCTGGTAGGCCACATCAGAGAGAGGGTCACGTGACCTGATAGACGTGACCTGATAGGCCACATCAGAGAGAGGGTCACGTGACCTGATAGACGTGACCTGATAGGCCACATCAGAGAGAGGGTCTCCTTCATCAGCTCTGGGGGTCCAGGAACCAGACTTGTGTCCTGCTAATGTCATTCTGTAACATCAGCAAATCAAATAGGCTGAACAAGTTCTGGGGCTCACTAGCTTGTGGAGCCGAGGCCTTACCACAGGGGCCCTGGTTCGATTCCATGCAGGGAAATTTCCTGCATGTCATCCAATCTCCCTCCCTGCCTTTCTCTCTCCAACTGTCACTATCAAAAAAAAGTTACAATAACAATCTCACTACTGTCCTCGTGAGCCGAAGTATTTGTCGGGGACGTGAACCAGTTGTTGGGTTTTCAGTTTCTCACTGTAATTACACCTTTCACAAAACTCTGATTTACCAGCAAGCAGTAAAAACAAAAACAAACGATAGGATCAGCCTTTGCCCTACCCTGTACCTGCCTTCAGGCGCCTGCAGCTGATAAAGTCAGAAGGTGTTATCAGGAAGAAGCACCACCTGGAAAGAAATGCTCTGAATGTTGCTGTCCTTTGAGGGACTTGTGATGGATGTAAAAAAAAAAGTAAGTTACGACCTGACATGATGATGAACAGGATTGATTTGTGATTTACTTGAGGCAAAAGGGTTTAAACTTGTGACTACAAATACCAACCCTTCAAGCAATCATCCATCAGAAAAAATAGAATGATGAAAGATAGAAGAAAGTAAAGATGAAAGGTAATGATCGTGTAGGTCGGTCCGATAGTTTAAAATGACCGGATTTTGTATTATATGTAGATCAAATGAAAATATAAAAAATAAATGACCGTAACTATAGGCTACATTTTAAAGATTTCTGACTTCATTATATAGCCAATTTACAGATAACAGAAATTACAGTATTAGTGGATAGGAGTCACTTTCCAATCAAGGAGTCAGGTGGCTGAGTGGTTAGGGACTCGGACTAGTAATCAGAAGGTTGCAGGTTCGATTCCCGGACGTGCAAATTGAAGTTGTGTCCTTGGCTAAGGCACTCCCCTACTTACCTCGGGGGGAATGTCCTTGTACTTACTGTAACTCGTTCTGGATAAGAGCGTCTGGTAAATGTAAATGTCGAGACGCTTTTAGCAGTACCATTAGCAGAAACGATCCACTGCCGCACCCGTGTGGAGAAGGTAGTAGCATGCAAGATTTTGAGAATGTTTAGGTTTTCATGTTCATCCTGACTGATGAAAGTATAAATTCCCTCCGCAAAACAAAATCTACTTTATATAAATAACGTGAAATCCATAGATTTATAGATTATAATCTATATTTTATAGATTATAAATAATAATAATATATACTAATTATATATAATCTATAAAATATAGATATAATCTATAAAATATAGATTACAATCTAAATGTTCCACGTTGTACGTTTTTGGCATATCATTTTGACCTAACATAAAGTGGGCTAGTTTATCAAACAGTGTTCATGTTTGGATTAATAACAAACTTCGTCAACCGGTCAGAATTATGCAATCTCTCTCTTGGGAGCTGGACAGACCCGCCTACTCTTTTTGTTGAAACAATCCCATAGTAGACGGCAATGGAGGCTTATGAATAAGGTACACGACAGCTAAACTGAACAGGAAGCAATTCTTTAACTCAAAACCTCTCAGAATATCAACATGTCTCTCAAGACAACTCTCGAACCGGAACACTCCGGGATTTTGAAGTTTGTATCCGCTGCGTTCTACGCCGGCAGTTCGTTTCTTATCACTGTTGTGAACAAAACTATTCTTACAAATTTCAGGTGAGAAATTAATAACCCTTGACTAATTACAAGCGCTCTAGGCTACTGTAGGCATCCGCAATTACCCGTACAGTCGATCGGTAAACGTTCAAGTAGGTGTTAAATGTGCTGAATGAATGTTCTAGCTATATCCTATACGTATCCCTTGTAGCCTACCTACCCCACATTGACCCCCGTAACGTACTCTACTCTGGTGTGTAGGTTTCCTTCATACCTGTTTCTGGGGATTGGCCAGGTGAGCCATGCGTTCTCTGTAAAACATGTTACCATCGAGACGCACACCTGTTAGATAATGGCAGTTCGTCATCACAAATGTAAAATGAAATCGAACATAATAATAAATAAGTAAATTATGAAATTAAACAATGTCAACGTTTCCCTAGATGCTCACCACCATATTCATCCTGTATGCTGCCAAAAAGAACAAGTTTGTTAAATTCCAAGATTTTGACAGAAGTATTTTCATCAAAGTAAGTCGTTTTTCATTCAACTGTAGTACAACGGCACTTAGGAATGATTGGCTGGACCTGATATTAGTTTCCTCCAGGATGACAATGACTCATTGAGAGACTTGTTGCTCTTGTTGGGTTGTTGTAACTGTCTTAAAATTATTGTACTCGCCCTGAAACATATTATTGTTGCTTGCTTTTTCCACAGGTACACTCTTGCACTTTTGAGGTTCTTGCTGTTTAATTGTAACTTGTCTAACTACATGCTCTTATTGTTCTTCCATTTGGGACTTATTTGGTTTCCACAATGTATGCTTCATGTTTTGGCTACCCGCAATGTTTGGGGCTATGATCAGTGACCTATGAACTTTTGTAAAACTCTCTTGGAAGTCGCTTTGGATAAAAGCATCTGCTAAATGCGTAAATGTAAATGTAAACTGTAATATTCTTATCACAACACAAAAGCTTCGGCATAGTAGGTGTAACTTTGGAAAGGCATGTATTAGAAACTAAATATATTTTGATTTATTTGACAGATTTTCCCTCTTCCTCTTCTATATGTTGGAAATCACATCACAGGGCTGGCGAGCACCAAGAAACTCAGGTATCACAGAGACTCGAAACATCATCCTTTTACTGACAAGTTTCCTATCCTGTGGAGTTGCAGGTCAAATCTTAATATATCAACTTTGCCACATCACAAATCTAAATATATCACACTGATGTGGTAAAATGCTTATAATGGGAATGGTTACAACTCAGTGGGAGAGCATTTTACTGCAGATCCTCTTACATCACTTTAGATGAACTGGCTTCTAATTTGTTGTTATTATTATTAAGCTGACTCACTTCGATCTCCTGCAGTTTACCCATGTTCACCGTGCTCAGGAAATTCACCATATTGATGACGATGGTCATGGAGGCGAGTGTACTGAGGTTGGTGGTTCTCTGGTTCTGAGGTTCAGGAGCCCCTCTGGGGCGCAGAGCGGCCAGGCTGTGTAGACAGTGTGTGTGTGTAAACTGTGTGTGTGTGTGTGACTGTGTGTTTGTGTGTAAACTGTGTGTGTGTGTATTCTGAATGTGTTTTTCCTACTCAGGAAAAGCTTTCCTCGCAGCCTCATCCTCAGCGTGGTGACCATCGTGCTGGGAGCGCTGGTAGCAGCCAGGTAAACACACACCCAGCATAGGAATGCAGCCCTTCAGGGTCTGGATCTTTTTCTAGAAAAACCTTTTGTTATTGTATTGTGTTGTTATTGTGTATGGGCATGGGGAAAGTCCCTGTACTTACTGTAAGTCGCTCTGGATAAGAGCATCTGCTAAATGACTAAATGTAAATGTAAGTGAACATCAGAACTCTGCAGTCCTGTCCAGGTCTGTAGGTGGTCTGAGGATGTGTGACCCCTAACCCATGGGCAGTACAAGATCTTCTATAAGACTAAGCCCTGTCCTGACCCCTGACCCCCTTAACCTCTCTTCTGTAGCTCTGACCTGGCATTTGATGTGGAAGCCTACACCTTCATCCTCCTGAACGATGCCTTCACCGCTGCCAGCGGTGTGTACACCAAGAAGAAGCTGGGCACTGAGGTACGTTTCTCCCCCAGCAAGAAATCAGGGTCGGGTCAGAGCAGGGGTCAGGGGTAGCGAGGGTGTAGCTCAGTGGTACAACATTTGACTGCAGGTCAAAAGGTCCAATGTTCAAGTTACAATGTAGTATAGCATCATGTGGTTTACAGAATCTGTCTAGCCTTCAAGGCAACATGATGATGTGTTTTCTGTGAAGGGTCTTGGGAAATATGGCGTCCTGTTTTACAACGCAATCCTCATCGTCATCCCCACTCTTTTGGCTAGCGCCTTTACAGGGGACCTTGAGAAGGTAAACAATCACACAGACAGTGTGTGTGTGTCCAGCTGTCAGCTTGACTGTCCGTTAGCTCTGTGTGTGTCTAGCTGACAGCATGATTGTCTTTGTGTTGACCAGGCCATCACATTTGACGACTGGCTGAGAGCTACATTTGTCTTCTGCTTCCTGTTGTCTTGTTTTATGGGGTAAGGACCTGTCTGCTTCCTTCCTTTGTGTGGTTCATGAGTGGTTCATGGTTCATGAGTGGTTCATAGTTGTCTCTGTTGCAGGTTTGTGCTGATGTACTCTATTGTGCTCTGCAGCCACTACAACTCAGCACTGACGACCACAGTGGTGGGAGCGATCAAAGTGAGTGTGTGAGAGAGTGTACGTGTGAGTGAGTGTGTGAGTGTGTATGTGTGACAGAGTGAGTGCTGGAGTGTGTGAGCATATGCACATGCAAATTCACACAAACACAGGACTCATGTTCAGGTGTGTCTCCCTAGAACATAGCTGTGGCCTACATTGGCATGTTCGTAGGCGGAGACTACCTGTTCTCCTGGACTAACTTCCTGGGGCTGAACATCTGGTGAGAACTTAACTAAGTCAGCGCTTATCTTCTGCTTTAGGAAACTCTGGAGCCGCCTGTTTAGAGTGAAACTGTCCGCCCACACTTGAGATGTAGTTTGTATTTGGTTACCTGAGCAGCTGTTTCCTGTGTTGTCAGCATGTCAGGTGGGCTGGTCTATGCCTACCTGACCTTTCACCATCCCAGCAGCCACCACACCGCCACCAACCAACTCCAGCCAATCAACGTCCTCGTCACACAACCCTCTACAGACCGTCTGCCTATCAAATGAAAGGCCAGAAATACCATCTACAAAACACCCGATTGGTTCTCACCCGATCCTGTGCTTTGATTGGTCGTCCCTCACATATTGTGACTTGGTGCTTCACACACATATTTATGACACTGCTCCATATTGGGGTGACTGTGGGATGTTTTAGTTGTTGCTTTGCGACATTTATCAAAACAGTTTGTTCCTCTGACTGTTCATGTCCTGGGAGATTTTTAGTCTGCCCAGGTAGTCTGTATTTTGTTATTTTTGTTCACATTATTGAACTTCACAGACAAAAAGAATGAAAAAAAGGAGAGAAATAAGCTCTTAGGGTCTTGATAAATGTTTTTTATTGAAGACCAGTAAGTACCAACAGTTGTGGATTTTAACTGAATATGTGTATGTTACTTCTACAGAGCAAGCGAGAACTTTCCTTATCGAAGCCAAACACACATCTGACTCTATACAGGGCGAGGGAAATCTGAATTTCATAAGTATCTAGAAATATTAATTCCAGCGCTCAGATTATGTGAAGCCTAGTCTAATACATCATGGTATATATTATCGGCCAAAAATATTTATTTAACAATAAACAAAGGGTTAGAAATACACTGATATAAAATTCTAGGGTAATAATACAAATATTATAACCCTATATAACTAATTATTTGGTTTTTGCGATTATCAACAATTTAATTATCTTCCACTTTTGCACAATGGTCACTGAAGTCTGGATAACTAAAGAGTTTAGCCAATTCAATATACAGATTCATGATGTACAAAGTTTTTTTCCCAAAACCCAACAAAACCTCCAAATAACAATAGGCCAGTTAATATAAATGCTTACGAACAATGTTAAAATATGTAGTGTTTCAAAAAATACAAAAGGAAAGGAAAAAGCTTACTTTCAGCAGAAACAAGCGCCATTTTTCTATCCAAGTAAGACATTTCTGTTCCATTGCAAGCTTAACCCACAGAGTCAAAAGTAATGGGACAATTATTTCAACTGAACTGGTGGATAGAATCAAACTTTGTCCCATGCAGGAACTAATGAGCTTCTAGTTCCTATGATTATCTTTGTCAAACAATGGAACTGCAATTAATGACGAGTTAAACTGGTTCTGTTGTTTAACACTGAGGAAAGTTAGATAAGATGGTCACACCAAACCAGACAAATATGAATCAGACCCTAAAATGTTGAAAGTCCTCATGAAAACAGTGTCAAATAGAACAAACATGATGCAATAAATATCGTAATCAAAACGCTTCTGAGAAACGCCCTTTTTGTGCTCCCCCTGGAGGTCACGAGCGATATCGCAGTCTGGCTGCAGTCTTTTAATATAAGAGATGGCAACCTGTTACTATACAGCTACTGGTCTGGGTGTTGTTGTGTGGGTTGAGCTGAGTGCTATGTGATCTCAGGTTAGGGTGAAAGGGTATTTCAGATTAGGCTTGCAATGACAACCTCTCCTCACTGTGACAGCGGCTGCATCTCAATTGTCCACCAAGTACACCCTCGCTGGTTTCCTCTCCTTCCTAGACTCCTTCTCAGACAGACCAGGGCCTGAAGTCGCGTCACTGTGACCAGATGTGATACTTGGTTCGCAAACCCAAAAGCACATGGAGCAAAGGAAGCACAATCGAGGACGTCATGTCACACTATGGACATACGCCCCATCGTGCCCTGGGTCCACCCTGTCTCTCTGAGCTCCATATATACATCCATCATAAAAACACACACCCTCACACACAAACGCAAGGAAGATCACTCGCTCACCAAACAAAGTGCAAACAAAACTGAACCGAATTTGATCCTCATTTGCTGTCTTCAAAAGGCAGGTGTGAGAAAAGACATTCTTCATATCCTAACATCCTAGTAAGGAGAACTGGAGGTGAGTAAGGTGCTGTAGCGTGTTCCTGCTCAGAACAGCTGGGGGAAGCCGCTCGCTAGACTTGCATCTAAGAACGCCCAGCATGCACTGGGGCAAAGGGGGGAGGGTTGGGGGGAGGGGGGTCTCTTGACCAGGAAGTGGGCGGGGCTTTAAGGAGACAGATTGTTGGCCAGCTCAATGAGCGCCAGGGCGCCATGGAGACGCTCCCGTTGCTCTTGGAGACGGCGCCTGGCAGCCCCCCCCCCGCTGGTCTTCTCGTCCTCCGCTGGCTCCTCCTCACCGTTCTCCTCGTCAGACTGCAGGAAGTCCAGAGGGTCCTTCTGCTCCTGGTCCTCCACGCTGCCTGCGCTCTGGGGTTTACCCCTGGCTGGCGCAGGGGCGCGCTGCTCTCGCGTCTGCCAGTACCTGCGTCACCCCCAGATAAACACTAGAGTCACCCCCATATACACACTAGTCACCCTCAGATAAACACTAGAGTCACCACACACAGCAGTCACCTCCACACACACCAGTCGCCCTCCCTCACCTAGCCAGCCATTCTGCCACAGCCTTGTTGTCGGCGGCTGGGGCCCTGCCGGTGCCGTCGCTGGGCTCCTGTCTGCGCAGCCGGGAGTACGGGTGCTTGGGACAGTGGCGGTTAGCGTGGGTGAAGCGGCTCCCGCAGCCTGAGGACAGAGGACAGGGTTAGAGAGGACAGGGTAAGAGAGGACAGGGTTAGAGAGGACAGGGTTAGAGAGGAGCGGCCGTCAGCTTCTCCCGGAGAACCAAGACGTATTTTGCTTGTGTGTATTGTGGTTGTGTGTATTGTGGTTGTGTGTTTTGTGGTTGTGTGCGTTCACCCTTCTCAGAGCAGATGAAGGGCTTCTCTCCCGTGTGCAGCCTCTGGTGGGTCTTCAGCTGGCCGCTCTGGACGAAGGCCTTCCCACACTCTGGGTAGTCACACAAGTAGGGCCTCTCTCCTGGTCACACACAACACACTGTAAACACTCTAACACACTGTAAACACTTTAACACACTGTAAACACTTTAACACACTGGAAACACTAACACACTGGAAACACTATTACACACTGGAAACACTTTAACACACTGGAAACACTAACACACTGTAAACACTTTAACACACTGGAAACACTAACACACTGGAAACACTAACACACTGGAAACACTATTACACACTGGAAACACTATTACACACTGGAAACACTAACACACTGGAAACACTAACACACTGGAAACACTCTAACACACTGGAAACACTCTATTACAGCTGGTCCTGATGTTCCTCCCTCCTCTCCCTCTCCTCACCCCCTCCTCTCCCTCTCCTCTCCCCCACCTGTGTGAGTCCTCTCCCCCACCTGTGTGAGTCCTCTCCCCCACCTGTGTGAGTCCTCTCCCCCACCTGTGTGAGTCCTCTCCCCCACCTGTGTGAGTCCTCTTGTGGGCCTGTAAGCTCTTCTCCCTGGGAAACACTCGGTGGCAGATACTGCAGCGGATGCGGCTGGACGACGTCTCTCCCTCGTTGATGAGCTCCCGGACGGTCTCAGCCCGCGGGCGTCCTCGCCGGCTCCCGTCCTGCTCAAACAGGAGACACACAGGAGACACACAGGTCACACACAGGAGACACACAGGAGACACACAGGAGACACACAGGAAACACACAGGAAACACACAGGAGACACACAGGAAACACACAGGTCACAAACAGGAAACACACAGGAAACACACAGGTCACACACAGGAGACACACAGGTCACACACAGGAGACACACAGGAAACACACAGGAAACACACAGGAAACACACAGGTCACACACAGGAGACACACAGGAAACACACAGGTCACACACAGGAGACACACAGGTCACACACAGGAAACACACAGGTCACACACAGGAGACACACAGGTCACAAACAGGAAACACAGGTCACACACAGGTATCATGGAACTTTGCTTCAGATCCATACTTTAATCATATCTTATAAGCGTATGAGCATTTATGAGCCACAGTATTTAAAAGCAAAACGATGTTGCCATTACAGCAATTTGAGATTAAATGTAGGTGGACCTGCACATGTTAAGATATATTACTGTTACATGCAAACGTATCAATAATTTCTTACTTAACATGGACTACACCACGTGCTTCATTGAACTGCTCGCGGTTTCGGTTAAGAGCAGGTCACCCTCACGAACACATTCATTCATTTTATGCACATCCGGTTGGATTTTTGGCGCGCGACTAAGGAGCAGCTGCTACAGTAGGAAGTAGCTGGGGTTTAAAAACCATCATGTCACACCCATAAGCGCGGGCGTTTTCATGAAGCACTTTTGAATGCTTGCTTAAACGTTTCATTCAAAGTCTTGACGTCGCCTATCGTAATAATAGGTTACACTTTTTGGGGCAGAATAGGCAGATGTGTTACCTCCAGTTGCATCATCGTGTAGCAGTGATGTATAACGTGGTTACAGTGAAAAATATCCCTTCTAAGCTACCTAAAGCTACTACCGTGAACAGAAGTGAGTCATGCACAACTAACAGTCTGGCAGCTGCCCTTCTCGTTGCTTATAACATTATTCCCCGCAGTCACAACTCCACAAACCCACCTTCAAGGCATCCGGCAAAGCCGCCAGTTCAGCCTCGCTCGCGGTGTTGGTTCCAGTCGGTGAGTCTGCCCCGTTCACGGATCCGGGGCTGAGGGTCACGTTGTGTGCATTCTCTCCCCACTTCCACGGGTACACCATGAAGTCACTGAACCCGGGGCTGGTCGGAATTAACGACTCGCTCTTCCTCGGTTTCATCGGAGTGGTTTTGATGACAGACACCAAAACCCTTTTAGGAGAATCGTTGCAAAAAATAACCTGCGGTTGCTTGTTCTCAGCCATCGTTGAATTGTCAAATAGCTCTGAGAAGCTTTAAAATCCGAAAGAGCCAAAGATCCCCCTTACTGTTAATCATACGCCATAGATGCAGTCATGTCTTCTAGTCAACCGTTTTAGAGTTGCGAAAAAAGTCTTACAAATCCAGCGAACGGAAACAATTCCGAAAATTAGTCCAATTCAATCTGGAGTAAAAATATTCATTTCTAACTTGATAAAAACTGCGCTACAATTCCCAAAAGACAGTAGAACGTTAGACTACATTCGTTATGTAGTTACAAGCTTGTGTGCGCCGTTCTTACTGACAGTGCAGCTTTCCTACAGTGTGCGCTTTCTCAAAGTCTTTCCCGCGTTGCAAAGCGCGCCTGGGCGGTTTATTTAACAAATCAGTTGAGAGGATATTAAACGCGCTTACCACATGGGTGGGAAATGACCTATAATATGATCCAAAGGAGAGGAAAGTCCCAAACGGGGTAACTACAGTAACCAATGTCCAGGCTCTGAACATAGTTGGTTAGGACGTTTTATCCAATGAGGTTTGAAACTCCACAGCGCGCTCTTCTGGATTGACAACCAAGATTGACAAATAGCAACGTTGGACACCAGTCCAGAGCGGGACTGTAGCTGGATTCGACCAATGAAACGAAAGGGCGGATGCGGCACAATTGTAAAGTATGCGCGGATTGGACATAATACGGGGCGACTGTCTCCCGCGCGCGCAAAAGCTTTATGTTTACGTTGTTACGTTTTATGTTCAATTTAAAGGGAAAGAATGACTCAAAGGCGCCAAAGTTACGTAATTTACCCGTCCAATGGAAACGACTCAGAAACAAAGCACCATTTGTGCAGATTTGGCGAGATAGCCAGATAGGTTTGAAAATTTAAGGTGCAAAAAGTAAAGAACTGAACTATTCACTTATCCCTGCTTTTCTGATGTTCTTTCTTTGTATGTTGCTTTGGATAAAAGCCAGTATGGGGCGCCAAATGACAAGCAGAGACAATAATTTGACGTAATATTTTGTGATAATGTTCACCTTACGTTAAGCTGCTCATTTTCGCTATGTTCCATCAACATAAAAATCCATGTAAAAATCAATACAACGCTTTCGGGACCAAGACGCTTCGACTTTCCTGGTAATGAGAAACACAGATGAGGAGATTAATATAGACACACGTGTCTACAGAGAATACAGATGTCCCAGAGATTTGTGTGTTAGGTATGTACCGTAGTTGGTAAAGAGGTCACTTTGATAAATACAAAGTAGACAACTGGAGTTTGTAACTTTATTGCATAAAACTGGTGTAATATTATTGCAATAAGCAGCAGTGTTTACATAGTGTTTTCTTGACAAACCATTCACCGGAAAAAAATACTCTTATTTCTCCTAATGAGGAGATATTAAATAATATTTAATATTTCTCCTAATGAGGAGAAACATCACTGTAAATACGTCACAAAATGATAGCTACCAAGCATAATTCAGTGTTGTTTTGTTTTAACAGCATCACACTTGTCAATAAAGCCTTAAGTCTTAATAATGCACGTCAACGTTAGTGTTATTTGCCAAGCAGTAGCCTATACGTGATTTTAAACGTTTATACGTATACTTTTGCACTTTCAAATAGTTAAATGTTCATATAACATGCTACAATAACAGCATACAACCAGATCAGGCAAATGCAGATGAGTCTAGGCAAGGCATATATCACAACAACCATAACCAACCATATAGCCATAGAATAGCCTAGACAAGTAGTTAAGCTACAGTACTAATACAAAACCGCTAGCTCTACGACAAGAGTGCCTGAAAGCGTGTTGATCGTGTTGCTCTATCAATGCTACAATAACCGTAAAAGGTTTAATTCAGTTTGACACAAGTCAGTAAAAGTTACAAATTCTTCCGATCAAGATTGATTATCTCTGTTAAAAACTAAACAGCTACTAGGGTTGTATGTAGGCAGGGAAACGGAGGACAAATGACATAATAAAGGGCTGCGGTTGCAGTGATATACGTGAAAAAAGGCTTACATTGATATAAAAAAAATATTGTTGACCATAGTTGATGACCATATCAACAAAATAAGCATATTAACACACAGCATTCAAATGTTAGTCTCCAAAGACTTCGTTGTTGTCGAGGACCTCAAAAGGAAGGGATATAATATACAGGCGTCTTTTCATTAAAGCCATTTAATCGTGCTACTGTACAGATAATGTCGGCCTATTCACATCACAGTAGTGTTTAAAGCTTCTTTGCTGGAGAGGATCTGAAAAATGAATAATACGGCATTAATGCTGAGTTTAATGTCAGGGTGCCTACAATGAGTTCCAAGCAGCCTCCTCCTCACTTTTCTGACACTAGACGTCCGACCATCACAACCCTACGTGTCACATTTTATACTGCCTCAATTGAATAACTTCCAGCGGGCGCGAGAGAGGAAGAGGAGAAAGGGGGGAGGAAGAAACCGCTTTAGACTCAGCCCTGACAGTGGCCGTAACTATGACGACGAGCTAGTGAACGGCCTCCTGAAAGCTACGCGCTAATTATCTAGCCTAACTACTCACACAAGCACTAAACCTACCAGATTATTGCAAACGTGAAACCTACTGCAAAACACGGCAACTAATGCTGATCAACCGGGTTCCGGTGCGAGACTGTTGTCTAGTGTGCTTGTCACGTCTTCACAGTAACATCATCTGGCGGTGCGGCACTTTAAACCATAAAGAAAAATGTAGTAATTCTAATCTCTGTTCTCGGCTCATGATTAACAATTAAAATGATCTGATTTGTTCAATCCCACGATTGTCACTCCCAAATGCATAGGAGTCCACT
Source organism: Osmerus eperlanus (assembly GCF_963692335.1). Classification (NCBI taxonomy): domain Eukaryota; kingdom Metazoa; phylum Chordata; class Actinopteri; order Osmeriformes; family Osmeridae; genus Osmerus; species Osmerus eperlanus. The sequence continues at coordinate 508,419 of NC_085045.1, read as the reverse complement.
CTCTAAAGAGGTGCATGATCTCAAGTATTTCTGCAGCGTACTTGTCAAACACAAGACAGCAAAACAGTCCGCTTGGACACTGAACTCGGTTGGAAGCATACCATGTTTGAACAAGGCAACGATTAAATACGTTTCACAATCACCTCACGACCATGACAAGGGCATGACGGTGAAGTATTTGGTGCAAGGCTGTAGAACAATCAATAATCCACAGGTAGATTGGGCAACAATGGAAATCTGAGATGATAAATCACAAAATGCAAAAACAAACAAAAAAGGGTTTATCTGGCCAGTAGTTGATATTTACCATGGTGATATGAGTAGAAAATATATGACACACAACAATTATACAACTAAGAAAACAACATAAAAACAAATACACAATTTCTTATTTTACTATCTTATATCAGTCAGAGAAGAACTGTCTACATCTTGACAGATTCCTAAGTATGACAACCACAGCAGGGTGTCATGAATACTTGTTGTGTTGCTAGTAGTGTACATCTGTGTTCATGTTGAGAGCAGTGACTGTGTTTACTTGGTGTGTGTCTCGGTGATTCTCCTAGTGAAGGTGAACCCCCTTCAGTGTCTCTGTTCCTGGGTTGTTTTCAGTAGCATGTGGGCTCTGTCGCGGCTCGTAGCTCCGTCACGCCTCTTCTCCCCGGGTGTCTAGACCACGAGAGAGGTGAGCTCTGCTAGTCAGCGCTCTTCGGAGGGTTTGTTTGGTAAGTGTCCAATCCCAAAAACACGTAAACAAGCATTCAAATAATGAAAACAAACAGTTAACATCACTAATGCCCTTGAGAGGTGTGTGTGCGTGTGTGTGTGTGTGTGAAGGAAGGCAGTGAGGATCTTGACTGTCAGCCGGACTGGTGACATCATCATCCAGCTAGTGACATCATGGAGCGGAGGGTGACATCATCAGGGCTTGCCTGACAGCAGGCTGTGGAACCAAGAGGTTTGACCTTTGACCTGGTGGTCGGGGTCGGGCAGCAGGAACTGAGAGGAGGTGACGGAGGTGACGGAGGTGGGGCTTCCCAGGGAGGGAGCCAGGCCCTCCTCAGGGGACTCCATCTTCCAGGAGCACTGGGGCTTGTAGCCCCCGAAGGGCCCCTCTGCACCAACCTGCTCCTGCTCCACAGAGGCCGGGGGCGAGGCCGGGGGCGAGGCCGGGTGCATCTGAGGCCGGTAGCCCCCGGTGGGAGGCTGGGGCTGGGGGGCTGGGGCAGAGGCCTGGATGCCAGTGTAGGTGACGTCAGTGCGGGCCGAGTCAACAGAGCTGCCCGAGGACGCTGAGGAGTCTGGGAGGTGGGCAGGGCGTTGCCGTGGCATCCCCTGGTCCACCACCTGGTTGTAGTAGCGCAGGGCGGAGGGCTCGTCGGTGTCGGCTGGAGCGCTGCCCTCCTCCTCCTCCTCCTCAGGGACAGTCACCAGCGCCTCCTTGGAGTCCCACTCTGGGTTCTCCAGGATGTGAACCATGCTGTGAGGAGATGGCTTCAGGTCCAGAGTCCCCTGCAACACACACACACGTTACACACACACACATTACACACACACACACGTTACACACACACACATTACACACACACACACGTTACACACACACACGTTACACTTTCTGGCACCAGGACAGTGTGTGTCCCTGGCGCTGTGCCATGTGGTCATGTTCCCCATCTTACCTGAGGCATGGACCAATCACCAGGCAGCTTACCTGAGGCATGGACCAATCACCAGGCAGCTTACCTGAGGCATGGACCAATCACCAGGCAGGCTGGGCTCAGGGATGTCTGGGTAGAAAGCTGTCTTCACCCTGGGACACAGGCAAAAACAAACAGTCAACAACTGGAATAAAAAATACAATAAAACGGCTGAGAATGTGACATGACAGTTCCTGTTCAGTAATCTGGCTGCCTCACCACTTCCTCTTCCTGTAACACAGAGTCGTGACGACAGCCAGGAAGCACGCCATGGTTCCCAGGGCAACCAGGATCTCCAGGATGAGCCAATCAGCTGCCAAACGGGAAAGCAAGCAAGCATTCTTTCATCATTCATGCTGGTGTGCTATCCATGAACAATGACTGTTAACATACTGTAGGGCTGTAGATAGACCCAGCTAATGCTAACGTACTGTAGGGCTGTAGATAGACCCAGCTAATGCTAACGTACTGTAGGGCTGTAGATAGACCCAGCTAATGCTAAAGTACTGTAGGGCTGTAGATAGACCCAGCTAATGCTAACGTACTGTAGGGCTGTAGATAGACCCAGCTAATGCTAAAGTACTGTAGGGCTGTAGATAGACCCAGCTAATGCTAACGTACTGTAGGGCTGTAGATAGACCCAGCTAATGCTAACGTACTGTAGGGCTGTAGATAGACCCAGCTAATGCTAACGTACTGTAGGGCTGTAGATAGACCCAGCTAATGCTAAAGTACTGTAGGGCTGTAGATAGACCCAGCTAATGCTAACGTACTGTAGGGCTGTAGATAGACCCAGCTAATGCTAAAGTACTGTAGGGCTGTAGATAGACCCAGCTAATGCTAACGTACTGTAAGGCTGTAGATAGACCCAGCTAATGCTAAAGTACTGTAGGGCTGTAGATATACCCAGCTAATGCTAAAGTACTGTAGGGCTGTAGATAGACCCAGCTAATGCTAACGTACTGTAGGGCTGTAGATAGACCCAGCTAATGCTAACGTACTGTAGGGCTGTAGATAGACCTAGCTAATGCTAACGTACTGTAAGGCTGTAGATAGACCCAGCTAATGCTAACATACTGTAGGGATCCAGGGAGATAAAGGCCGGGGATCCACCGTCCTCCCCGGCAGAGTTGTACGACTTGACGGTGAACTTGTAGGAGCCAACAGGAAGCTTGGTCACCGTGTAATTCCTCTGGCTGGGGTCAGTGATGTTGGCTGGAGAGAGGGGGAGGGAGTGTGAGATGACTGGACAATCCAAGGGCAAGACAGCAGGGCCTAGTCTAGGCCCTACCTATCAGAGAGAGCCTGGAGACAGTCTTACCTATCAGAGAGAGCCTGGAGACAGTCCTACCTATCAGAGAGAGCCTGGAGACAGTCCTACCTATCAGAGAGAGTCTGGAGACAGTCCTACCTATCAGAGAAAGTCTGGAGACAGTCCTACCTATCAGAGAGAGTCTGGAGACAGTCCTACCTATCAGAGAGAGTCTGGAGACAGTCCTACCTATCAGAGAGAGTCTGGAGACAGTCCTACCTATCAGAGAGAGTCTGGAGACAGTCCTACCTATCAGAGAGAGTCTGGAGGCGTTGGCCAGGTAGACTCGATACCCCAGCAGGAACCCTCTCTGGTGCTCCAGAAGAACCTCCTCCCAGGTCAGCAGCACGCCAGAGCCCTGCTGATTGGACGAAACGTGGGGGGACGGCCTGGAGGGGGCTGGGGGAGGAGCCACAGGTTACCACGGCGATGAAACACAGTAGATCAGACAGTAGATCTGGACCTTTACCCTTAGAACAGTTCCCAGGTCAATGGCTAGTCTGTGTGTGTGTCAGACCTACCCTGCTCCTGCATGTAGGCCTCCCAGCGCTGGTGCAGGGTGGGGTGTTGGGAAGGGCAGGAGTACAGAGAGAAGGTGTATCTCACTCCTGGCTGGAACCAGTCTGGGCACCAGGCAAAACACACAGCCCACGCACTCAGTATACACAGCTATCTACAGATCGCTCTATCTATTATAGATATAAGAAGTAGACAAACTTAAGTTTGATTTAAAATTAAAATACAAAAATTAAAAGAATACATGAAATGTAATTAATTTCATTTATAATGTTATAAAAATAACTTGAAAAGCTTTGAAAAATAAGTTTTGAAAGGTTGAAAGACTGAGATTTTCACTACTGCAATCTCACTACTGCAGCCTCTCAGAACTGCTGCCTCTCAGAACTGCAGCCTTTCATTACTGCAGCCTCTCATTACTGCAGCCTCTCAGTACTGTAGCCTCTCAGTACTGCAGTCTTTCATTACTGCAGCCTCTCAGTACTGCAGCCTCTCAGTACTGCAGCCTTTCATTACTGCAGCCTTTCATTACTGCAGCCTCTCAGTACTGCAGCCTCTCAGTACTGCAGCCTTTCATTACTGCAGCCTCTCAGTACTGCAGCCTTTCATTACTGCAGCCTCTCAGTTCTGGAGCGATTATTATATGATTTATTAATAAATATAGATGTATACTACTGATCTCCAGTCAGCAACATAACACACAAAATTCAGAACAATTAAGGAAAACATACCACCTGTACCTCTTCGAAAATATTTTGGTAAATCAAAGCTAAACGTAGGCTGATAACATGTGCGTTGCAATTTCTTAACTAAAGCTAGCTAGCTACCGTTTTGGGAAAAAAACTTGCACTTTGGGACTTGCACGTTTTTTTCACATTGCGATGTTATCGCAAATGCAATTAATCGTTCAGCCCTACTTCACTGCCCAGCCCTAGGTGGAGGAGAGGGCAGGGTACCTGACAGGATGGTGAGGGTGGGGTACCTGTGTCTGACAGGATGGTGAGGGTGGGGTACCTGTGTCTGACAGGATGGTGAGGGTGGGGTACCTGTGTCTGACAGGATGGTGAGGGTGGGGTACCTGTGTCTGACAGGATGGTGAGGGTGGGGTACCTGTGTCTGACAGGATGGTGAGGGTGGGGTACCTGTGTCTGACAGGATGGTGAGGGTGGGGTACCTGTGTCTGACAGGATGGTGAGGGTGGGGTACCTGTGTCTGACAGGATGGTGAGGGTGGGGTACCTGTGTCTGACAGGATGGTGAGGGTGGGGTACCTGTGTCTGACAGGATGGTGGTGTTGGTGGGGTACCTGTGTCTTACAGGATGGTGGTGTTGGTGGTGTACCTGTGTCTGACAGGATGGTGGTGTTGGTGGGGTACCTGTGTCTGACAGGATGGTGGTGTTGGTGGTGTACCTGTGTCTGACAGGATGGTGGTGTTGGTGGTGTACCTGTGTCTGACAGGATGGTGAGGGTGGGGTACCTGTGTCTGACAGGATGGTGGTGTTGGTGGGGTACCTGTGTCTTACAGGATGGTGGTGTTGGTGGTGTACCTGTGTCTGACAGGATGGTGGTGTTGGTGGGGTACCTGTGTCTGACAGGATGGTGAGGGTGGGGTACCTGTGTCTGACAGGATGGTGAGGGTGGGGTACCTGTGTCTTACAGGATGGTGAGGGTGGGGTACCTGTGTCTGACAGGATGGTGAGGGTGGGGTACCTGTGTCTGACAGGATGGTGAGGGTGGGGTACCTGTGTCTGACAGGATGGTGAGGGTGGGGTACCTGTGTCTGACAGGATGGTGAGGGTGGGGTACCTGTGTCTGACAGGATGGTGAGGGTGGGGTACCTGTGTCTGACAGGATGGTGAGGGTGGGGTACCTGTGTCTGACAGGATGGTGAGGGTGGGGTACCTGTGTCTGACAGGATGGTGAGGGTGGGGTACCTGTGTCTGACAGGATGGTGAGGGTGGGGTACCTGTGTCTTACAGGATGGTGGTGTTGGTGGGGTACCTGTGTCTGACAGGATGGTGAGGGTGGGGTACCTGTGTCTGACAGGATGGTGAGGGTGGGGTACCTGTGTCTGACAGGATGGTGAGGGTGGGGTACCTGTGTCTGACAGGATGGTGAGGGTGGGGTACCTGTGTCTGACAGGATGGTGGTGTTGGTGGTGTACCTGTGTCTGACAGGATGGTGGTGTTGGTGGTGTACCTGTGTCTGACAGGATGGTGAGGGTGGGGTACCTGTGTCTGACAGGATGGTGGTGTTGGTGGGGTACCTGTGTCTTACAGGATGGTGGTGTTGGTGGTGTACCTGTGTCTGACAGGATGGTGGTGTTGGTGGGGTACCTGTGTCTGACAGGATGGTGAGGGTGGGGTACCTGTGTCTGACAGGATGGTGAGGGTGGGGTACCTGTGTCTGACAGGATGGTGAGGGTGGGGTACCTGTGTCTGACAGGATGGTGAGGGTGGGGTACCTGTGTCTGACAGGATGGTGAGGGTGGGGTACCTGTGTCTGACAGGATGGTGAGGGTGGGGTACCTGTGTCTGACAGGATGGTGAGGGTGGGGTACCTGTGTCTGACAGGATGGTGAGGGTGGGGTACCTGTGTCTGACAGGATGGTGAGGGTGGGGTACCTGTGTCTGACAGGATGGTGAGGGTGGGGTACCTGTGTCTGACAGGATGGTGAGGGTGGGGTACCTGTGTCTGACAGGATGGTGAGGGTGGGGTACCTGTGTCTGACAGGATGGTGAGGGTGGGGTACCTGTGTCTGACAGGATGGTGAGGGTGGGGTACCTGTGTCTGACAGGATGGTGAGGGTGGGGTACCTGTGTCTGACAGGATGGTGAGGGTGGGGTACCTGTGTCTGACAGGATGGTGAGGGTGGGGTACCTGTGTCTTACAGGATGGTGAGGGTGGGGTACCTGTGTCTGACAGGATGGTGAGGGTGGGGTACCTGTGTCTGACAGGATGGTGAGGGTGGGGTACCTGTGTCTGACAGGATGGTGAGGGTGGGGTACCTGTGTCTGACAGGATGGTGAGGGTGGGGTACCTGTGTCTGACAGGATGGTGAGGGTGGGGTACCTGTGTCTGACAGGATGGTGAGGGTGGGGTACCTGTGTCTGACAGGATGGTGAGGGTGGGGTACCTGTGTCTGACAGGATGGTGAGGGTGGGGTACCTGTGTCTGACAGGATGGTGAGGGTGGGGTACCTGTGTCTTACAGGATGGTGAGGGTGGGGTACCTGTGTCTGACAGGATGGTGAGGGTGGTGTACCTGTGTCTGACAGGATGGTGAGGGTGGGGTACCTGTGTCTGACAGGATGGTGAGGGTGGGGTACCTGTGTCTGACAGGATGGTGGTGTTGGTGGGGTACCTGTGTCTGACAGGATGGTGGTGTTGGTGGGGTACCTGTGTCTGACAGGATGGTGGTGTTGGTGGTGTACCTGTGTCTGACAGGATGGTGGTGTTGGTGGCTCCAGCTGGAAGGCGGGTCCAGTCCAGGGCACAGGGTTGTGAGCAGCTGGTGTTGTGCCACTCCAGCAGGTAGTCACAGCTGGTGTTGTCTGGGGGCGTCCAGGACAGGGGGAAGCCCGCCTGGCTGGCCTCGGCACGGGAGACAGACACCTCCACGTCTGAGGGCAGGAGGGAGTTCACTAACATCATCAGATCACTGGTCTGTCCTCTCGACCCTGTCCTTCCCTCATTCCTATCCTCTCAACCGCTCTCTCCTTTCCCTACACCTCTCCGTCCCCCTCCTCTCTCCCTCCCCTCCTCACCTCCCAGGTAGTCTGAGCGGTTAAGGAATCGGGCTAGTAATCAGAAGGTTGCTGGTTCGATCCCCGGCTCTGCCAAATGACGTTGTGTCCTTGGGCAAGGCACTTCACTCTACTTGCCTCGGGGAGAATGTCCCTGTACTTACTGTAAGTCGCTCTGGATAAGAGCGTCTGCTAAATGACTAAATGTAAATGTAGTCGGGGATCCCCATTCCCTCCCCTCCTCACCTCCCAGGTAGTCGGGGATCCCCATTCCCTCCCCTCCTCACCTCCCAGGTAGTCGGGGATCCCCATTCCCTCCCCTCCTCACCTCCCAGGTAGTCGGGGATCCCCATTCCCTCCCCTCCTCACCTCCCAGGTAGTCGGGGATCCCCATTCCCTCCCCTCCTCACCTCCCAGGTAGTCGGGGATCCCCATTCCCTCCCCTCCTCACCTCCCAGGTAGTCGGGGATCCCCATTCCCTCCCCTCCTCACCTCCCAGGTAGTCGGGGATCCCCATTCCCTCCCCTCCTCACCTCCCAGGTAGTCGGGGATCCCCATTCCCTCCCCTCCTCACCTCCCAGGTAGTCGGGGATCCCCAGGGTGGCCGGGGGGGACACCCCGGCGGCGTTGGTGGCGGTGATGGTGACCCTGACCCCGGCAGCGGGGCTGCCCAGGGAGAAGGCCTGGCTGTGGGTTCTCTGGGGCAGGACGTGGCTCCTCTGGCGGTTCTCCTCCGAGCTCCACAGGGTCACCTCGTAGCTGCTCAGCTGGCCGTGGCTCTCTCTCTTGGTCAGGGGCTGGAGGGATTAGTAGAGGTTCACTGGCGTGTTACACCCCCCAGCACACACACACACACAGAGACACACACACACAGAGACACACACACACAGAGACACACACACAGCAGGACTCACCTTCCAGATGATGCGTCCAGTGCTGTTGCTGTCCATCCACACCCACACATCAGGAGCATCAGGGCCTAGGACAAACACACACACACACCAGGAGCATCAGGGCCTAGGACAAACACACACACACACCAGGAGCATCAGGGCCTAGGACAAACACACACACACACCAGGAGCATCAGGGCCTAGGACAAACACACACACACATCAGGGCCTAGGACAAACACACACACACACACACATTGTACCCTCCACACACACACACCGTCAAACACACTAGTTGATAGCTTGTTTGATTGTAACCTCTCTGACTCTGCCAAGGCTCAGTCACATTACACACTCCCTCTCACGCTCTCTCTCTCTCTCTCTCCCCCCCCTCCTTACGGTCCATGCTGGTGGTGAAGGTGAGGTAGGGGCTCCAGCCGCTCCACTTCCAGAAGTTTCTCTGGGAGCCACAGCGGATCCTGCAACGGTACTCCTCATCAGGCTGCAGCCCTGAGAGCACGGCCCTGTCCAGACCTGCCCCTGTGAACGTTTGCTGAACACACACACACACACACACCACACCACACACACACAACACACACCACACACACACACACACAGGCATCAAGACACACAGAGTACATTTTTTTCTTGAAGGCTTTTAAGGCTTATCGAACGCAAATCCCCTTTCTACACTCACTTATGTAACACTATCTTTCTCTGAAACCCACAGACCATCATGCAAGCAGACGAACACACCCCTCACCGTGCTCGGGTGCCAGTGAGAGATGAGCTGGACCTGACAGATGAGCGACAGGGAGGCGTAGGTCTGGTTAGGCCACGCCCACTGCAGCGTGGCGTTCCAGGGGTGGATCACCGTGGCGACCAAGCTCAACGCCGACAACGGACGCACTGGAACAAAAGAGCCAATCAGCAGGGAGTCAGGTGGCTGAGCGGTTAGGGAATCGGCCTAGTAATCAGAAGGTTGCCGGATCGATTCCCGGAGGATTCCCGGCCGTGCCAAATGACGTTGTGTCCTTGGGCAAGACACTTCAACCTACTTGCTTCGGGGGGAATGTCCCTGTACTTACTGTAAGTCTCTCTGGATAAGAGCGTCTGCTAAATGACTAAATGTAAATGTAAATCAGCAGGCAGAACCAAGAACCAACGAACAGACACGTGTAGAGTGTGTGTATATGTAAGTTTTATACAGTGTGTGTGTACCTCTGTGGCTCATCTCCGCGCTGTCTGTCAGCCTGGCCCGGCCCAGCTGGTTCCAGGCCTCCAGGGTCCAGCTGCCCTCCCACTCCTCCAGCCCACACAACATCCCGCCTGCCAGGCTGCAGTTCCTGGGGGAGGAGAGGGGGGTGAGAAGAGGAGAGGATGATAGTGGATGATGGAGAGGATGATAGTGGATGATGGAGGGGAGGGTGAGAGGATGGGAAGATGGAGAGAATGATAGTGGATGAAGGAGAGGGGAAGATGGAGAGGTGATGGTGGATGATGGAGGGGTTGGAGAGGAGGAGAGGGGAAGATGGAGAGGTGATGGTGGATGATGGAGGGGATGGAGAGGAGGAGAGGGGAAGATGGAGAGGTGATGGTGGATGATGGAGGGGATGGAGAGGAGAGGGGAAGATGGAGAGGTGATGGTGGATGATGGAGGGGATGATAGTGGATGATGGAGAGGAGGAGAGGGGAAGATGGAGAGGTGATGGTGGATGATGGAGGGGATGAGAGATGTGTCCTACCTGCCGTTGAGGGCGTAATAGGTTCGGCGCTTGATGCCGGTCAGGTGTGTGTCTGGCCCGGCGCTCCACTGGCATTCTGCTGTCCGCAGGTCATGAGTCTCACACAGCAGGTCACTGGGCTGGGGGGGGTCTGGGGGTCAGGGGTCAGACCAGTCTGTCTGGAGTGTGTGTGATGAGAGAGGATAATAGTGTGTGTACGAGTGACTTCCTTACATCCCACAAACATGACGGCTCCGGTAACTATGGTTTTGGAGTTGCTACACACCACATTGGTGCCAGAGGTAGCGGAAGGGCCCTGATTGGTCCGGGTGGTAGCATAGCTCCGCCGACTCAGGCGGGTGAAGTCCATGTCCCTGGCATGATAGCTGATCATGCCAAAGCTGTCGCCCTCGGCGATGATGCAGCAGAAGGTGGTGTTGCTGCCCACCTTGACGACTCGGCTCGATGGATACATCTGGGCATGGGCTTTGCTAGGGACGTCCATACCTTGGAGACAGGATCAGTTCTGTTCATTAACTTATCTAACCCTCTATTCAGTCCTCCATCTAGCCCTCAATCCATGCCTCTCCATCCCTTCCTTGCTCCATCCCTCTCACCTTCTCCCCCTCCCTCCCTCCTACCTGCCAGGATCTCAGGACGGCTCCAGTCGCTGATCTCGTCAGCGGAGCGAGCGCGCACAGTGACCGACAGTGACGTGCACTCCAGCGGTTCCTCTGAGGTCCAGTTCCACCGGAACCTTCCGTCCGCGTCTGGCTTTGCCTCCACCGTTTCCTGGAGACAGAATCACAACACGACCTTGACGATGCTGCCCTAGATCTAGTACTGTTAGTATTAGTATTATTAAAGTTCACATTGGGCTATTGCTGTCATTCAGATGGAGAAACATCATGTACCTGTGTTATTATTAGATTAACATTAATTCAGAAAATTCCAGAAAGATAGGGTTCAGCTAGACGAGACAAACATGATGCTTATTTTGTTAACTTACTTTTGTTTGTTGTTTGTGAAAAAATGTCTAAATGTTAACCCCCCCCCCCTTACGTTGAACACGGTGACCATGAACTCAGAGCGCCAGATCAGGATGTCGTAGTGGGGGGCGTTTGGCCCTCCCCAGGTGATGGAGAGGCACTGGGCGTCTTGGTCTGCCTCCAGGCCCACCTGCTGGGGTGCCACCGGCGGGCCTGTGGGGGCAGAGGAACCAGACAGGTCATGGGCTATCATGTCTTTTTCTTTGCTAAATAGTTGTTGAATCTTGGTCGTTGAATCTAAACTGTGCATCACTGGTGTACACAACTCCCTACACACCAACGTCTGTCTGTCTGTCATGGTAGGAGAGAGACTAAACAGGTTTCTCCTTCACAGAGTGAAACACCCTCAGGGGTGAGATACAGTTTCCCTGATAACAGCCTGCAGAGCGGCCCTGCATGTCTGGAGGTCTTACCACTGGCCTGGCAGGATGACAGAGACAGCACCAGCAGGACGACCAGGTAGTGATGCATGCTGGAGGAGGTCAGATGCTTCAGGAAGAGCTTGTCCGTTTGACTCAGCAGGTCAGCAGGACTGAGCAGCGAGAGAGCGGCCCTGAGGGAGAGAGGTCAGAGATCAACACTGCTCCCTCCACACACCACTTCAACACAGATTAATAATACGTAACAGGCTGTAATTAGTCATATAACTAACTAATGTAATCTAATGTATTGAAACTGAGATGAACCCTCCAATCACTGGGTACTCAGTTGGTCTGTGTTTTTAAACACCTTCCACATGGAACTCTGGATGAACCGTGGTAACAGGAACCTGATTCCCTTCAGCAACACCCTCCCTATCTATAAACACACAAAGCCTTGTCCCTGATACTGGCATGTTTTATTCATCTGGGACAGATGTTAGCCTGTCCTGTGTCTGTTACCTGGGCTGTCTGTGATGGGGCAAGGGGCCTGGGGTGAGGGGCCTGGGGCAAGGGGCCTGGGGCAAGGGGCCTGGGGCGAGGGGCCTGGGGCGAGGGGCCTGGGGCGAGGGGCCTGGGGCGAGGGGCCTGGGGCGAGGGGCCTGGGGCGCCCCAGGCCTGGCTAGGAACCTGCAGAACAAGACGAAGGCATGGCCTCGCACCAGCCTTGCAGGATAGTAGGCGGGTATATTTCTATACTGTGTTGTTTGTTTTGTTGTGCTTGTTTTCCGTCTTGAGGCGAGCTGGGACACAACTGCTGAAGTGTTCTGAAACCACCGAGAGCCCAAGGGCACAACTGCCATCTACAAGAAAGCACTTAGAGTGCGAAGTGGGTCAGGTGAGATCTGAGCTGAGGGATCCTCCCCTTCTCAGAAGCAGCCAACCACAAACAACAACATCTCCATCCATGTCCACAGACAGATGTCTGGAACACACCATTTATTGAATTTCACTTGCTGTGACTCTTTTTATTATTATTATTATCTAGGGCATACCTACTAAAGTGGCACGCTTCAAAACCCCTCTGTGTCTCTACAACTGGACTTTTCCGGAAAGTTTTGTGGCAGTCGTTGACAAGGAGTTTGTTTTTGACTGCTTCACAGCAATCAGACGTTGGTAGGGGGGAAAACAGCAATAACCAAAATCAAATATTCAAGAAAGTGCTCCATGAGAAACTGATACTGGTCAGACTGTAGTACACACACATGGGACACACACACACACACACACACACACAGGGGAATCAATATTCTCAGATATTCTCCTCTCAAGGAAACTGAAGCTTTCTCTGTGTTCCTGAAGACTTCTTTCAGCAACACTGCAGCTTCAAGTCAAAAACACACAAGGGTCCCAGATTCTAACTGAAATAACTATTTAACGTGTTTCTGATTCGGTTAAGTGTGCCTTTGACATTCAGCTGCCTGATTGTTTCATTAGTCAGTTACCAAAATCAAGTGCAGACCGTTTGACTGCAAGAGTGAATCAATATTGGAAGCAGGTCTGCAGGGGGCTAAGTGGTCACGCAGCCTACAGCTCCACACAGGGCTTATCACATACCCTACTTTACTGGAAGGACAAACACAACTGTCTTCCTCCCCTCTCCTTCTCTTCCTCCCCTCTCTCTTCCTCTCCTTCCTTCTCCCTTCATCTTCCTCTACTCCCCTCCTCATCCCCTCCTCCTCTCTTCTCCCTCCCCTCCTCTTCCCCTCCTCGCCTCTTCCCCTCCCCCTGCTACTGGCTCTGTACCAACAAGCTTCCCTCTCCTTCCTTCCTCCCTTCAAGTGAAAGTGCAGCTCTGTCTGGATCAGGCAGGTTAACCATGAAGACAGGACTCTGACTAGTTGTATGGGTGGAATTCTAATATTTAATGTGAAACACACGAAGCGTTTAGGAATGCCTATGGGAACTGAAGTACACACCAAAATATCGTTGTTTGCAACTCAAAGTAACTGACTATTTCGGTTAATAATAAAGCGTAAATACAAAGTATCTTACAAAAACACCACTAGCAGAGACTAAGTAAACAGAACCTCTATCATGATGTACACAACACGCATCTTTGTGTGAGATCCAACACGACCTTGACATTTTAAAGACAAACAAGGCTAATATTATAGCTTCAGTCAGTCCCTGTTTGGACTACGACTAGATGTGATTAATCTTGGACGGGAGGTTAAAGGTCGAGTTTTAAAGCTTCAAACCACTATCCGTCTATTTGAAGGAGAAAACGTTATAGCAAAATGCTAATGACACAGAACAAACACTTTACAAGATGGCTAAATAAAATGTCGTGGAAACATGGGAATGTCTAATATTTAGGCCAAATGAAGTCATCCAAATTCACGAAATACTGCTGTTATAAAACTAGCTAATAAAATAGTTATAACTTTAGTTCTAACCTAATAGTGCGAAGCTCTCATTCCCACGGCCATATACAATAGTACTGTAGGCTATGTATGACACAACGGACCTTTAAAATGTCATATTGACTAAACAAATGTGAATATTGATATTGTATCATGATATCCATGTTTTTATCTTCAGCCCTAGGCCCTTAGTACTACTAGCTATAAAAATGTCTCCATGTTTTACTGCATGCTACACAAGCGGATCACAAACGTACTACTAGACTAGCAACGTAGTCGTAGGCTAAGCTAGTTAGTAGCAGCAAAATAAATTATATTATACCTCACTTTATATTCGAGTTTCTTCTTCCAAAACACATACAGATGTTGATGAACCTCTCCACACCCGATCGACAAGGCCAGACGAGTATTAAACTGTCAACTTCAGTGGTGCACTGGCTGTACCCCGCCACGGCTGCGTCTTCTGTCGCTCCCAGAATTCCCAATCCTGGATGTGTTTACTGGAAAAGGCGTTTTCGGACAGGCCCCGTTCCATTTACATTTCTTGTTCCCCTTGAACCCAACTAGGTGAAATGTGCATCTGTACTACAAAGTCGGACTGGTAAGGGTATCATTTAGTTCGATGAGACAAGTTGTGTACAACTAAAACGATGTAATTTTATTTGTACCGTTACATTTTGATATGTGGAAAGGATAGTGCAAGGTAAATGGTATTCAGCCTTGGGTTGCCAGATTGTATGAACCCCCTACCGGGGTGTCTCAAACCAATAATTATATCTTCAGTGTCAAAGACAAGCATTTATCAATCAACATATTTGAGTCCACACACCCAGCCAAAAAACGCCACAAAAGCAACTGCTCAGATATAGCCTATATTAGGACCACTATTTACACACGTTTGTAAATGTAAATGTAATGTTTGTCTGAAATAGATACTGAAAGAAATCTAAACAGTTAACATAATTTAAAAACATAGTTTCCAGTAAGCGTCAAAAGTCATTGGCCAGTGACAGTTATATTTTGGGGGGTTAGCTGTTTCCTGGGAAACCCAAAATGCGACAGCATAAAACGAAAAATGTGTCCCTTTCAAGGAGCTTTGCTAGGTGGTCTGTAGCCTACATATTGATAATTAAAACATCCACATGGTGGCGCTGTTTAACAGCAAACGGTTCCCACCTCCGTCACGATTTAAGGACACCTGCTGTCATGCTTTGTTATTACGCGTTGTTACATCTTAAACATGGTCATAAATACACCGAATCAGTGTAAATGTGGTCTGTAACATAAATTAAAGCTAAAAGGGAACGCGCACATTGTCAACTTCAGATAAGGGTGGGGAAGACCAAGTACTGTGAAAATATTGGTTCAAACTTGGCAACCCTAATATCTTCCTGGGGTCATCAGCAGCATCACGGCTAGAAACTCCCGTCATCACAACGAAGGAGCCATCGTCGGCCTCTGTTTTAATTTTATCCTTGATAAATCGATCCATTCTGATTGAATTTAAATTTTTTAAGTAACCTTTCTCCGTCCGTAATATGAAGGGAATCAAACTACACGTAACCGTGCTTCTGATCGTGGCTTCTGTGCTGTGTGCAGAGGCGGGCAGAAGCCGGAAAGACTCCAGCAACCAGAACAGTTTCAGAAGGGCGGCGAATGGGGTCTACCAGACACTGAGCAACATCTTTGGAGAGGACAACATCAGAGGCCTTTACAAGGTTAGTATTTAGCCATTAACACTCGGTCAACGAAGAAGATAGTCGCATAACGGGGTCGAAGATTTGCTATTTTGATCAAGTGCGCCTTGGACCACAATTCTCGCTGGCCACGGTTGCCATTTTGAAAATCTGATTGCCTTTTTCTTAACTCCGTAGGGAAAGGTTGATGCATGACATTGCGACTAAATGTGTGCTTATGAGCTCTGAGCAGTTTAAGTAACCGTGACCGACACCCCAACTGTGCACAGCGACAGCGCTGTCAGCACCGGAGCGTTTGACAGTGGCATCATGTTATGAGTTCAGTCATGTTGTTTATATCTATAAATACACTCTTGGTGGTTATTGCAATAAGTGTGCGATCTCAAATCTGCACCCGTGTGAGTCAACTTCCTCCCGTCTCCTGTTCTAGTTCTTCTCGAAGACTACTGAGCGCTTTGTGTATGGAGTCGACGCTTTCCTGGACACCCTGTGGAAGATCTGGACTGACCTCCTGGATGTGTTGGGCATCGACTGTGAGTCATAAGTGTGACTGTTAGTCTTGTAGCATGCGAGAAAACACGCGACCTCATGTCGACATGGTGTTTGTTGTGCACCTGCTTGCTTAATGACCCTCTAATATAATAACTTATTTAATTAGCAGAAGTTTATTTGAACCAGAGACCTCTTGATCTGCAGTCAAATGCTCTAATCACTGTCCCTCTTTACCTGTACTACACATGTGGTTAATAAGTCATTCCTGTAAATCCCTGTCTGAGAGTAACAGCACCACCCTCACCCCCCTCCTCCACAGCCTCCAACCTAAGCCTATACTTCAGCCCCACCTCCCTCTCCACCTCCCCGGCCCGGGCCTTGCTGCTGGTGGCGGCCGTGCTGCTGGCCTACTGGTTCCTGTCCTTGTTCCTGGGGGGATTCTTCTACCTGCTGCACGCTGTGTTTGGGCGCTTTTTCTGGCTGGTGCGCGTCCTGCTGTTCTCGCTCTCCTGCCTCTACATCCTGCAGAAGTTCGAGGGCGACCCGGAGCGGGCGGTGCTGCCTCTGTGCTTCATCATGGTGGTGTACTTCATGACGGGGCCGGTGGGGGCGTACTGGAGGAGGGGCGGGGGCGCCGCCTCGCTGGAGGAGAAGATCGACCATCTGGACACCCAGATCAGACTGCTCAACATCCGGCTCAGCAGGGTCATAGATAGCCTGGAGCGCCCTGGGGAGCTGTAGGGGAGGGGGGATGTGGAGGAGCAGGTGTGGGGTCTGGGGGGGTCTTGGGTGGGGGAGCAATACGGGGATGACAGCTGGGAGAGCTGGGGAGGGGCTTGGGAATGAATAAGGGTGAAGAGGGGGTCTAAACTATGGTCAGTGATTGAATAACTTTCCCACCTACTCAACTAACAGTAGATTTAAAGCGATAGTTCAGAGTTTCTCTGGTGGTGCATGGGTGGAGAGGAGGGATGGAGGAAACCATGGTTGATAGGGACTTCATGGTCTGTTTTTATCCTTGTCTTATACATTAATGCATAAGGAATATACATAGTTGTTATGACGCGTAACAATCTTTTCGTTCCTTTTTAAAAATGGGGATGGGTTAGGTTAGGGGATGGTGCATGGAGGAAGGGGGTTAATTTGACTATTTCTAAGTATTTAAATCCATATAGTATCACTGTTAGATCGATAGATGGTAAATTTATTTATTGCGGTTTTAGTCTTAGAACACTGAAACAGCTTTGGTCAAAATGTCGCTGTCCATATTATCTACCTAGGAAGCATCAGGACCTCTTTTTCTGTCTCGTAAAAGTGTGTGTTTGTGTGTGTGATGTGCTGGGTGGTTAGTGTGTGTGTGGGTACCCTCCTAGTGTGTGTGTGTAATCTGAAGCGTGTGACGTAAAGGGACACTGGAAGCAGTCAGCTACCACAGAGAGGCAAGGCAATCTCAGGGAGAAAAAAACACCTCCATGTGCATCTCAACCCCCCCTCACAGACACCTCAACCCCCCCTCACAGACACCTCAACCCCCCCTCACAGACACCTCAACCCCCCCTCACAGACACCTCAACCCCCCCTCACAGACATCTCAACCCCCCCTCACAGACACCAGTTGAGTATATTGCAGCAGACACATGTACTTGGTTCTCTACAGTGGGGTTGTGTTGGGTTTGACAGGTCTGTGTTCCTGTGATTGGTTCACAGCACATGGAGTGGTTAGTGTGTTCCTGTGATTGGTTCACAGCACATGAAGTAGTGAGTCTACAATCTGCAGCTGGGGTTTTTTGTCCAGTCTGTAGAGGTCTTATCAACCCACTGTAGGTGCACCCTTCTGCCACCAGGGGGCACCATCTGTTGACGACACTGCCACTACCAATGGGTTGTAACAGTCTGGCCAATAAGGTCCCAGCGCTCTGTCCCTGCAGCATGCTCAGCCTGTGTGTATTTGTAGTTATTTTGGATAGCTTTGTTGTTGTTTAGGAACTGTGATACGCTTTGATCACTCTTGCATTTGTGATTGTAGGCTTTCACTAAGTAAACCGCTATCAGATGTAGACTTATGTTATATTTACACCACACTCCAGTACTGTACCAGTACTCCAGTACACACTCCAGTACTGTAGGTAGCGGTAGTTGGTTTTTAACTCTGGTTGCCAACCAAGAACCCCCGAGGCAAGTAGGGTGAAGTGCCTTGCCCAAGGACACAACATCATTTGGTTGGCATAGCCTGACAACCTTCTGATTACTAGCCCGATTCCCTAACCACTCAGCCATCTGACTGTAGCTAGTTACTGTAGCTAGTTACTGTAGCTAGTTACTGTAGCTAGTTACTGTAGCTAGTTGTGGGCTCGTAGGCAGTACTGTTGCCAGCAGCGTTGCATGTTAGATCCCCTGAGCTTTTCTACTGCTAAGGCTGAAATATATCATCATTTTACTGTGGGGCATATCACCATTTAAGTTGCACTGTAAGATTTTTTATAATTTTTTATTGATTACAGATTGTTATCAGATTGAATGTCATTACACGCATAAAGATAATATTCCATGTAATTATGAGTAAAATATTGTATAATCGTGAGGATATGTGTAGGTTGTGATGATGATAGTTCTTTAATTGATAGCTGTAATAAAACATCACAGGATTTTGCACCTAAGAACCCAATCATGCAAGTTCCCGCCCTCAATCAGAAATCCTGATTTCTGATTGGATGCTGTGACAGGCCATCAATGTTACACAGGGGTGGTATGCATTAAATATTGTATACATTTGGGTGTCTGATATACTCAGTGTAATAGAAGATAGATATGTGAGGAAGTGGGCATGTTGTTAGGGACCCAGCAGAAGAGATGGATTCTTCTCTCAGAAACTGTCTGCCAGAGTTCAGAGACTGGGTTTAATCAGTCAAGCGTTCATGTTTGCGCTGACAGAACTTCTGATCCCTGTTTGTCCTCTACTTGGGGAAGCAACATCACAGTCAGGTGAGCCTGATCACTGTGATCCAGTCACAGTCAGGTGAGCCTGATCACTGTGATCCAGTCACAGTCAGGTGAGCCTGATCACTGTGATCCAGTCACAGTCAGGTGAGCCTGATCACTGTGATCCAGTCACAGTCAGGTGAGCCTGATCACTGTGATCCAGTCACAGTCAGGTGAGCCTGATCACTGTGATCCAGTCACAGTCAGGTGAGCCTGATCACTGTGATCCAGTCACAGTCAGGTGAGCCTGATCACTGTGATCCAGTCACAGTCAGGTGAGCCTGATCACTGTGATCCAGTCACAGTCAGGTGAGCCTGATCACTGTGATCCAGTCACAGTCAGGTGAGCCTGATCACTGTGATCCAGTCCTTGATTACACCCAAACTCTAGATCTGGTCCAAAAAACTGAAATATCTAATATATTAGATATTTTTTATGTATTTATTCATTCCTGATTCAGTTTTCATGTGTCTACTAATTCCAGATAATGTGCTGTGCCAATATATTGATATCTCAATATCAATATGATGCAATACATCCAAGTCTGGTAGTTTCCACTGCTTGACTTTCTTTGTGAAACTTGAGTAGAATATAAATGGTGTTGTTGTTTGTTTTTTTTAAACTTTTTTATTGTATACTCCTTTTATGCTTTGAAATGCTTGTTTTATATTGGTCTGTTTTCCATCCAGTAGTGTGTGGGGAGCTGGGTCCTACTTCCTGCCTTCAATGTGTTGGAAAGTGATGAAAAATGTGGAAATGGTTTTCCCGAAGGAGACCTTTTACAGTGAAAATGAGGTCCAGATTTGAATAAATCAACTTTATCACCATGTGGAAAGGGTTGTTTTTTTTTTAATGTATTTTAATTATGTGATTTGACCTGTTTTGGGGAGTTCATGCTTAAGCAAATTTGGATCCAATATGTGGCGAAACCACTAGCTGTTTTTTGGAAATACTGGACAGAGTAAAGAGACTTCTTGCACATCAGATCATTGCTCAACCCTGGCAGAGTCTTGTGTGATTGAATCTCTCTGACACACACACACACACAGGGCCTTTCTCTGTAACTGAGCTACGCAAGCCCCTGGCACAGCTAGCTTCTCAGTAACATGGCTGGGATGAAGGAGGAAATAAAATATGAATGAATGGAATAAAATGGCTGCCTAACTAGTAGGGCTGTTTACCTGTGTGTCCTTCCACCCTCCACTTCACTTTCACATATTTTGCCAAATCATACTGGCTGATGTGAAAGTCAGTATTTTAGGTTCCACATTCTGTATTCGCTCCAGGAGACCTGGAACGAAGCTCTAAAACTCAGGACTGGTTTAAATAATGTGTGTTTGAATCCAGCCATGTAGATAAAAGAGCAGATCAGGGGGTTCACTGGTGAACCTTGACCCTGCCCAGTAGTGGCGTCCAGGAGCCATTTCTTTCCTCGGTTTACCTTGGCTCGGATCTCTGCCTATCAAATCCAACATCTTTCACAAGGTGTAATCACTCCTACAATCACCTCTGCTCAAACCTGTCTGCTCCTGTCTGTCTGCTCCTGTCTGTCTGTTCCTGTTTCTTCCCGTCTGTCTGCTCCTGTCTGTCTGCTCCTGTCTGTCTGTTCCTGTTTCTTCCCGTCTGTCTGCTCCTCTCTGTCTCTTCCTGTCTGTCTGCTCCTGTCTGTCTGCTCCTCTCTGTCTCTTCCTGTCTGTCTGCTCCTGTCTGTCTGCTCCTGTCTGTCTGCTCCTGTCTGTTCTAATTTCCCTGATCTTGAATATTCAATTATAGCTTTTATGTTTAACTTTTCTATTTGTTCTTCTTTTTTGTATGTATATTTTTTTAAATAAATGTACTGGTTAAAGATAGCCTCTGAACTTTAGGTTCCTTCATGTAAACTTTCAGGTGAATTACTGAACCTTGTTACTAATTTAAGTCAGACACACCTAGTCACCTCATGTCTCATGGTTCTGTATCACGCTATACTAGCTGGCAGCTGATAACAATGTCAGACAGGAAATCAGATTTACAAACCTATGAATGTCACGCTCTTAGTCTAACTGTGCATGTTTGTAATATCACTTATTTTATATTTATTCGGGTGTAGAGCCATTTCAATTTTGAGGACATTTCTTAAAAGGGGGGTTGAACAGGTCATGTTTGCAGACATTTGATTGGGCACACCCCTAAAATGTACTCTCATTCTCGATTCTTATTGGCTGCGCACCTCACTTGAGAGCTGTCATTGATCATTGGGATAAAACGTTTTGTACGCTGGCATTCGCCGAGCATGTGAAGCGGAGAGTTGAGCCAACATAGAGGAACATTTAAACGTTTCACCTGGAACGAAACGTGAACTGTGATATGAATAATAAATTACGCCAAGTAATTACACATTTAAAAGAGACACAATTTGATTTTCTCATTGTAAATTTGCCCTTTTGTTTACACCATGTTGTCTATCGAACCGACTCTGAGATTTAACTTTAACATACAATGCGTGTGACGAAACATATGTAAGGTTTTACTGTCGTTTGTAAGGTTGTATTGTTTATCGGCTACTTAAACTCTATTCGCGGTTTAGCCCAGGTTGCAGCAGACTCGAAGTATGTGTAATTCCGTAGTAATTTCCGCCAAACCGGCTCACAACTGGCGTGTGTGTTGTAAGAAACGAATTATCACTATAATTTTGCATACACGGATCTGTCTGCTGATGTGGGACCAGCCGGCCGCCGACCAGTCAGAGGGTCTCATGTGCTGTGCCTCCTTACATATCACTCCGCTATAACATTTAGTCATTAAGCAGACGCTCTTATCTTATAACGTTGAACACACAAGGGTCACACATGGCCATACGTTTCTCCATTTGTGATCGATCAGTATTCTTCGAGGGGAGACCCCCTAGTTAAAGCGGGTCTGTAACCCCACGTTCACATTTGGATCCAAATGGTTGATTATTTTATTCTAACGATTTGGCTGAATTTCCTCATTTGTGAAGGCCAATTTAGATTTATGGAGAATATAGCTGTAGATGTAAGATATGCAGGGCAGCGGGTCCCCAGCACCAGGGCCAAGAGTCTAGGTCTACATGTAGCCTATGTGGGGGGCTACATTCTGCCGTCACGAAAGATTAATCAAAATCTCAAATCTCTGGTCCCATTTAAAAGTGTCCTACACCACTGATTTTAAAATACCCAATCTAACCTTGGATTACAAGAATAGCACACTGCAACTGTGTATAATTGTGTGCAACATAACCCAAGGCCATTCATTGCAGAGGGAATTACAACCGAAATACTGTTCGAACTATGCACTTTTGATCCTTGACATTTTGTAGGCTACTTTATATTTTCACTTTGCGAGCTTCGTTTTGGATATAAGAGCGTCTTCTGAATAGCATAATTGAACCTTTGTAATATGCTTATTTTTTATTCTTATACTGTTTCCCCCTGTTGTCATAATTATATGAATAATACTGTATGCGTTGTTATATATATATACACGTTAATTATTCTTGAAGATGACTTTATTTTTTTTGCTAAAAAACGAAACAATTGTAGGCCCCCATTTCGGAGGACACGCGGAAGGAGACACGGCAGCGCTGTGCGGGTGGGCGGAGGGTTCTGAGTTATTCCGCTGCTCCTCCTCCAGGCTGACAGTCAGCAGACGGCCCGGCTGCACGCTGTCACCCACCTAGCGTATCTACCTCCACATACACAGCCAGGTTATCCAGGGCAATCATGTCAAAAGACACGGAAGCAATGAGCGAGAATATTCTGGAGTCCAAGGTATTGTGGTATCCGGACACTAAGAAGAACACTCACATGGACAGATTTAGGACGCAGGTGAACCGAGACTTCGGGCTTAATCTTGGTGAGTAACGCTCGAGAGAGCTTGTCTCTGTCAGGACTTCTACCGTAGCACCACCGTACAGTCTAACACTTAAGATAGACTGAATCCCACGGTCAGCTACTCTGTTCCGGTGTCCGTTCAGCTACTCGGTGCCGGTGTCCGTTCGGCAGGCTAGACAGCAGTCTGACTCTTTACGTCAGGATGACTCCACCGTGGAGGTTGCACGTCTTTGGCAGTAGATGACCAGTAGAGATTAGCGCTGTTCTGTTCCTCAGTCATGGGTTGGCTGATATCCCGTAATCTCGGTCAACCAGTTTTTTTCTTCTTCATAAAATTAACTTCAATGTGATTAGAAATGGACGACTCTCCAAAAAGACGGTGTTACCAGGCAGTTGGCACCAGCGAACTCCACCTTCCTGTGCCACAGGAGATTGTAGATATAGTTAGTAGGCTGGTCGCTGGACGTAGCCTTCGCTTGGAAGAAAGATCATTTACAGGACTGAAGCATTAGCTAATGAGACAGAGACCAGCTAATGTCTTAGTCTGGAGCATAGCACAGCCCTCTAAACTGTCAGCAAGTGTTCTGTTGAGACCCCGTGTCCTCAGCATCCATGCTTACACTGCACTGCCAGAGGCTTCCTCGATGCACTCAGAATTAAGGAGATCTTCACTCCACAGTATGATGTTGCTAGCTGTGTATTTGTGTGTTAGAAGAGAGAGGGAGAGCTAAACAGACCATCCATCCATCATCTTCCGCTTGTCCGGGGGTCGGGTCGCGGGGGCAGCAACCTAAGCAGGGACCTGTTACAGAAAATAAAATGCATCTTAACTGGCCATGTTGCAATCATGGAATCGCTTGCATTGTGTGTGTGTGTGTGTGTCGATGCATGCGTGTGGAAGGTTGAGCAGGTCTGTCTGGTGAAGCCCTTATTGGTGCTGAGTTTAACCCTCCCTCCCCCCTGCAGCCAGCTATAAGGAGATGTACCAGTGGTCTGTGGATAGCTACGCAGACTTCTGGGCTCAGGTGTGGAGCTTCTGTGGTGTCACCTGCTCCCGGATGTACGAGGAGGTGAGTACACTTCACCACTCCCTCTACTGCTTTGTAGACTCACTCACACACACACACACACACACACACACACACACACACACACACACACACACACACACACACACACACACACACACACACACACACACACACTCCCACACACACACACATTTATAGTCAACACATTCTCTGTCTGGAAGCATGTAGTGTTTTACACCCACAGATCTCATGTTTAATTGGCTCCTCCCATCCTCCTAGTCTCTTAGTCATTCCTTGTAGAATCTTTCAACTCTTTCTTACCTCTCTCACTCTTTCCCTATATCTCTCATACACTTACATTTCCCCATGTCCCTCTCTCTCTCCCTCTCTCTCTCCCCCCCTCCCCCCCTCACCCTGCAGGTGGTGGATGTGTCTAAGAGGGTATCTGACGTGCCGGAGTGGTTCAGAGGCTCTCGTTTGAACTACGCAGAAAACCTGCTTAAACACAAGGACCAGGACAAGGTGGCTCTCTATGCTGCCAGTGAGTACTTCCTGTGGCTCCTCTCTACCTGCTACTGCCCCCTAGTGTTGTGGAGTTCAGAGCTCATGTAGGACAGAATCAAACATAACTGGGGCTGCATTTGAACCGTGAAATGCTGCTCGGCTTCCCAGCAGGGTTGGAGGGGATGGGAGTAGGGGATGTTAAAGGTTAGTTATCTAGCAGACACTCTGGTCCAAAGCCAGGTATAAATAGTGACTATAGAGAGTAGGACTATTCTAATGTTGGTCTATTACTTCCTGCATCAGCCTTCAGAACAGGAAGATGATCCAGTCTCAGTGCAGGGATGAGGCCATGTGATTGGACGTGTGTAGAGATGAGGCCGTGTGATTGGACGTGTGTAGAGATGAGGCCAGGGAAGTGAGTGGACATGCAGGGGTGGACTGCGCATAGAGGCCAAGATTAGATTAGATTACGTCAGATTATATTAAGACACTGCTAGTCTTCCAGGTAACCGCTCTGTGGATTCTCATATCTTAATAGATAGCCTCTTGTTAGTGTCTGGTGCGGCTGTCCAACCTACACACACGCACACACACACACACACACACACACACACACACACACACACACACACACACACACACACACACTCCTGGCAGTAATGTAATCATGGGAGCATCCCTAGATATTGCTACAGTGTACGTCAGCACAAGCTATTACTTAGAGAGATGTCTTCTAACCCTCTCCATCTCTCTACCCCCCATCTCTTTACCTCTCTTTTCCCCCTCTCTTTCCCTCTCTTCTCTCCCTCTCTTCTCTCCCTCTTTCTCCCTCTCTCTTTCCCTCTCTTCTCCCCCCTGTCCCCCTCTCTCTCTCTCCTGCCTGTCAATCCCCTCCCTCTGTGTTCTGTCTCCCTCCGCCCCCAGCGGAGGCCAACGAGGAGATCGTCAAGGTGACGTTTGGGGAGCTGAGGCGCGACGTGGCCGTGTTCGCCGCCGCCATGAGGAAGATGGGCGTGCAGACAGGCGACAGGGTCGTGGGTGAGTCACACACGCTGTGGTCAGAGGCTCCACCCCCTGGAGAGAGGAACTGTCTTGTTGTTCTGTTCTTTGTCTAACACCACCAGGAGCAGACAAGAAAGAACTACA
This sequence comes from Osmerus eperlanus, assembly GCF_963692335.1. Taxonomy (NCBI): domain Eukaryota; kingdom Metazoa; phylum Chordata; class Actinopteri; order Osmeriformes; family Osmeridae; genus Osmerus; species Osmerus eperlanus. The sequence continues at coordinate 483,012 of NC_085045.1, read as the reverse complement.
ACTTTTATTTAACTTTCATCCTCCCTGATGAGACAATGGCCCCTAAACACCCATCAGACGGACTTCTCTCTCCCTCCTACCTCTCTGCCGTCCTCCCCCCTCCCACCTCCCACCTCCTACCTCCCCCATCCAGCATCCTCACCCGCTTTGTAATTGGTTGAGCTTGGCTAGACCAGAGGCAGTATGCCCCCCCCCCCCCCCTCTGTGTGTAGAGGGCTGAGCTGGCATGAGGACCTGGAGGGAGTTAGGATGAATGAGACCATTCATATCTCTCTGTCTTTGCCTCTCTCTCTCTCTCTCTCTCTCTCTCTCTCTCTCTCTCTCTGTCTCTGTCTCTGTCTCTGTCTCTGTCTCTCTCTCTCTCTCTCTCTCTCTCTCTCTCTGTGTAGTAGACAGACAGAGAGACAGACAGTGAGGTAGAGTGTGCATGTCTGAATGTGGTTTTAGATTCAGAGATGGATGGAGATTGTGGTCCATCCATTAGCTAATTGACTGTGATGACTTTAAAGAGAGGTCACTAGGAGTGTGATGACCGCACTTCCTCCTCTAAAGATCTCTGTAGAGAAGCTGGTTCATGTGTGGAGCTCCTCACAGACAGGACCCATGTACGGGGAGAGGAGAAGTGAGTAGGGGAGGGTCACCAAGAAACAAAGAAGGAAGAGATCAATGGCATGGCTCAACACTGTAGTAATCAGGCTAGAGCAGCGATTCCCATCCTGTGGGCTGCGGCCCACTAGTGGCCCATTAGGGTAATGCAGGTGGGCCGCCAAACCAATAAAAAATAAATAAAAACCGAAATAATTATACTGTTAAAACTGTAAATTATTATTACAATTCTTACTAATTTTTAAATGATATTTTGCCTTTAATTCATCATGACTTAACGCCAGTAGTTAGACAGGTCCAGTAGTGAGACAGGTCCAGTAGTTAGACAGGTCCAGTAGTGAGACAGGTCCAGTAGTGAGACAGGTCCAGTAGTGAGACAGGTCCAGTAGTGAGACAGGTCCAGTAGTGAGACAGGTCCAGTAGTGAGACTGGTCCAGTAGTGAGACAGGTCCAGTAGTGAGACAGGTCCAGTAGTTCGGCTTGGCACATTGTCGGTAGCCCCCCCAAAAATAACAAAGGAAGAGGAGAGATGTGGTTGTGTTGAACACCATCACAGTGCTACTACACCACTACACACACCCCACAGGAACACACACCCCACAGGAACACCATCTTGGTGCTACTACACAGTAGTAGACACACTCAGTGTAGATTAGATTACAGGCTTTGTGTGTGGTACGTGTCCTTGTCCCTTCAGCTGATGGAGGGTGCTCTGTCTGGGAGCACTTAGCAGATGAAGACACTCAAGGTTTATAGCCACTGCCAAGACCCCCTCTCTCCTCCTCTCCTCCTTCTCTCCCTCCTCCTCTCTCTCTCCTTCCGCCTCCTTCCTTCCCTCCCTCCTCATCTCCTCCTGCCTTCTCTTTTGGGACTAGCCCTATACACTCATAGTCCCAGAGGGAGAGAGACAGAGCCATGGCTGAAATAGCTGTGCTGTCTTGTGCTGTACTTATACAGACAGACAGCTTAGCTAGGAGGGGCTGGTTATCTACTGGTTATTAGCACTTTATGAGGGCAGTTATGTGTGAGTGTGCTTCCTTATGGCCTAGGCTGGGCTGGGGGGGGTGGGGGGGTGATAAAACAGTGATACAGAGACCACTGTGTTCCGGGTGGAGACCAGAGGTGGGGAGGGGTTGTGTTAGTCATGACTGATGTAATGGTTACTAACATCCAACCTGTGTGTGTCATCCCCAAGTGAACCTAGCTGTGAGCTAACTTAGCAGCTTAACAGATCACGAGGTTAGCGGTTAAGATACCTGCCATACACCCTAATCTGTCTCTCTCTTCCACTCTCTGTCTCTCTCTGTGTCTCTCCATGTCAGTTCAGTTCAGAAAAGGCTTTATTGGCAGGAAAGTCTTTTGTATTTATCACCAATTATAATGAGAACAATGATTGTACTAAGCAGAGGAGGAACAACATAACATAATTTAATAATATTGACATATTTAGACAGAGCAAATCACATTTATTTATACTATAAAATTAAGAGGATAATAAATTCAATCCTATCCTCCCCCCTCTCTCTCTCTCCCTGCCCCCTCTCTTTCCCTCCCCCCCTCTCTCCCTCCTTCCCCCGTCTCTCCCTACTCCACCCTCTCTCTCTCCCCCCTCTCTCCCTCCCCCCTCTCTCCTCCCCCCCAGGCTACCTCCCTAACGGCGTGCACGCTGTGGAGGCCATGCTGGCAGCCTCCTCTATCGGCGCTGTCTGGAGCTCCACCTCCGTCGACTTCGGGGTCAACGTGAGTCTGACCAGATCCTGTCTAATACACGTCATCATGAGTTAAGAGTACTGGTCTCACACCGCCCCCCTGTGGCCAGAATAGAGAAGTGCAGCTCCACCAGTCACAATATTTAGTTTCAAATGGATCGTGCCAACATATAACCACATATAACCAACCAAAAGTGCCAACATATAACCACAGCTAGCACAACTACACGGCAACAACAGCAGTCACAAAGCGACCACAGCTAGCACAACTACACGGCAACAACAGCAGTCACAAAGCGTCAAGAAAAGGAAACAACAAGTTCAAGACACAGTGACAACAAAACACAAAATCTAAATCAAAACCAAATCTACCAAAGTGAAGCTACAGTGAAATGGACAACACATATTACAAATAGAAGGAAACACTTCAAGGCTGGTCACACTACACTCAGGTGTTCCCTCATTTCATGGCACTCTTTAAGAAATCGTCCAGATAGGGGGGCTGTGTGTCCCTCCCCTAAGAGCACTTTCATCTTTTCATCATCAGACAGTGTGTTGAACAATGGTATAGGGGTTTCAAATGTATTAAAGAAATGCTGTCTGGTATTTCTGTATTGTTGGCAGTGTAGTAGAAAGTGCATCTCTATCTCTACCTCACCTGTCGTACAGTGACCACATACTCTGGATTCTTTTGATAACCAGGTTTTTTTTGTGTCTGCTTTTTTCAATGGCTAGACTGTGGTCACTGATCCTGTACTTGGTCAGGATCTGACTCTGTTATATCTTTGTTTTGGTTTTGGTTTGTTGAACAATTTGGTTTTACTCTGATCTCTCTCTCCTCTCCTCTCCTCTCTCTTAGGGAGTGCTGGACAGGTTCTCCCAGATCCAACCCAAGCTCATCTTCTCGGTCAATGCTGTGGTCTACAACGGCAAGACCCACGACCACATGGAGAAGCTGCAGAGGGTGGTCAAAGGTGCCGACCTCCCCTGACCTCTGACCCCTAGCCGGTGCTGCTGTGTGTGTGTGTTAATGTGTAATGTAATGTCCCCAGGGCTGCCGGACATTGAGAGGGTGGTGGTGATCCCCTACGCCAGACAGAGACATGAAACCGACATCTCCAAGATCCCACACAGGTCAGCCCTCTAGCCAGGGGGAGGTGGGGGGCAGACAGGTCAGAGGTCAGCCCTCTAGCCAGGGGGAGGTGGGGGGCAGACAGGTCACAGGTCAGCCCTCTAGCCAGGGGGGGGTGGGGGGCAGACAGGTCAGAGGTCAGCCCTCTAGCCAGGGGGGGGTGGGGGGCAGACAGGTCAGAGGTCAGCCCTCTAGCCAGGGGGGGGTGGGGGGCAGACAGGTCAGAGGTCAGCCCTCTAGCCAGGGGGAGGTGGGGGGCAGACAGGTCACAGGTCAGCCCTCTAGCCAGGGGGAGGTGGGGGGCAGACAGGTCAGAGGTCAGCCCTCTAGCCAGGGGGAGGTGGGGGGCAGACAGGTCAGAGGTCAGCCCTCTAGCCAGGGGGAGGTGGGGGGCAGACAGGTCACAGGTCAGCCCTCTAGCCAGGGGGGGGTGGGGGGCAGACAGGTCAGAGGTCAGCCCTCTAGCCAGGGGGGGGGGTGGGGGGCAGACAGGTCACAGGTCAGCCCTCTAGCCAGGGGGGGGTGGGGGGCAGACAGGTCAGAGGTCAGCCCTCTAGCCAGGGGGGGGTGGGGGGCAGACAGGTCAGAGGTCAGCCCTCTAGCCGGGGGGGGGTGGGGGGCAGACAGGTCAGAGGTCAGCCCTCTAGCCAGGGGGGGGTGGGGGGCAGACAGGTCAGAGGTCAGCCCTCTAGCCAGGGGGAGGTGGGGGGCAGACAGGTCAGAGGTCAGCCCTCTAGCCAGGGGGAGGTGGGGGGCAGACAGGTCAGAGGTCAGCCCTCTAGCCTCATTCCTAAACAGACTGCTGGCTGTGAATGCATGTTTGTGGTGTGTCGCTTCAGTAGAGGGATGACCTGGCTGTCAGCCTGATAGGGTTTTTTGTTATTTATCTCAAGATTTCCTGTGTTTCTCTTTCCTGTGTTTCTCTTTCCTGTGTTTCTCTTTCCCCACACCTGCTCCACCAGTCACAATATTTAGTTTCAAATGGATCGTGCAACCAAGCCTTTTTATTACTCATCTCTCTCTCTCTCTCTCTCTCTCTCTCTCTCTCTCTCTCTCTCTCTCTCTCTCTCTCTCTCTCTCTCTCTCTCTCTCTCCTCTCTCCCCTCTCCCTCCCTTCCATCCACCTTTCTCCCCCTCTCTTTACTCCCAATTCTCTTTTGCTAACTTTCACTCTCTCTCTCTCTCTCTCTCTCTCTCTCTCTCTCTCTCTGTCTCTCTCTCTGTCTCTCTCCCCCCAGTGTGTTCCTGGAGGACTTCCTGTCCCAGGGCTGTGAAGGAGGCCAGACTCCCCAGCTAGAGTTTGAGCAGCTGCCCTTCTCCCACCCTCTGTTCATCATGTACTCCTCTGGGACCACGGGGGCACCC